>NW_009707946.1:0-5560 GCF_000703405.1 Apaloderma vittatum | reverse complement strand
GCTGGCCTCTGCCTACATAGAGCTCAGGTAGGTGCCTGGGCTGCCTGGCTGCACTGCAAAATCATCTCTGTCACAATGGTCATGTTGGAGGTGGAGGTGCCTGTCAGCTGGAAGGTGCAGGTCTGGGAGGAGGGCAGCACTGTCAGCTGGCACTTCTGTGCCCGAGGCATATACAGCCAGGCTGATCTCACCAACATTTGGGCCCAGAAGGCGACTTTCTCCATGTCCAAGTAGGCGTCCGTGCAGAGCCTGCGTAGGAGATCTGAGCTCTGATCCCTCGGCAGCTCGTTGTCAGCGCTGTGGAGAAAGCACGTGTTCCCCAGCAGCAGCTGCTCCCTCTGGTACATGAACTCCATGTTCAACCATGAAACTGGTTGGGAGATATTTTTATTTCTTGCAACCTCAGGGGGCGGGTGCCTTTTGTTAGTGGGGTTTCAGCAGGGCTGGTGGGAGCGGGCATGGGGCTGGGGGAGCAGGGCAGAAGTCTCCTGGAGCTGGGGCTGTTAGGAGAGGGGCTGTGGGAGGTGGGAGGAAGGGCAGTCTTTGTGAGCACTGCTCGGGTGGACGCCACGGGCTGTCCCAGGAAAGCTTTTGGGCACTGGTGTCAACAGGCCTGAAGGGGCCATAGGCCCTGGCTAGAGACAGCACAGGGCCCATCCTGCCTCACCTTCAACAATTCTATGATGCTCTAATGAGGTGTAGGCGATGCTATGGCAACAGTGACCCCACCTATGTTCTTACTAAGAGGCCTCAGGTACTGCAGTGACTGGCTGCCATGTCCAGAGTGCAGAGCGAGCGGACAATGTGTGTGCTTTAGCCCGTCTGTGGTGTAGACGGGTGTTGGGAAGGGTGCATGGAAAATAACTGAAGCTCTGCCAGGTTGACAGGTGAGTCTCACTGATGGTCATTGCCCTCTCAGTAGAAGCTCAACAATGGTCTCTCTCCTGCAGAAATTTAAAGTCTCAAAACTTGTCAGAATGGATGTGTGGTCAGAGCTGACAGCACTCTCCTAGGTGGCTCGCTGTGCTCTGTGTTGCCTTCTCAGCTGTTTTAATTTCACAGCTTTACATTAAGGATAATTGGCTTTTGCTCTCTTACTGCTGGCACACCAACGAACGAAAAACATAACAAAGCCAGAGCAAACTAGCTATTCAGTAGCGAGATTAGAAAGATCCTTTTTGCTTTCTTTTTTTTCAATTGTCTCCTAACAACAGTTCCTACTAGGCAAAGTTTCAAGAGAAAAACACCAGGCCTGCACAAAAAGCAATTAGGGTTATTTTGCAAAAATGCATTCATTTTAAAAAAAATTGTTCCTAATGAGATATTATCATGCGAGCTATTTATAGGTGGATTATTCTCACTGTTTTGCTGCTGTCAGATCATTTGCTCATGGCAGTTTTGTTTTGCAGAGGCTGAATGTAAAGTATTGCATGCCTGTGCCATGGTGTGGCACAGGGCTTGGACCTGGGGTAGCAGTCCTCACTTGGAGAAACAGTGTTGCTGACAAAGGATGAATGATGGTTTACCTGGCTTTAAAAAGTCTGCTCATATTGCCACAGGTGGGAAGACTGTAGTTTCTCTGGCCTCAAACCTGCCTCATCTTTGGGCTAGCACAAGTATTTGTGCAGTCAGGTAATAGACAAATCTTGAGGAGCTGAAAAATAGCCTGGCCAAAACCAGTAAAGGAGGTTTATTTTTTCAGCCTACTCAAACCCGCAATATACTCACAGAAAGGCTTGTGCTAACACAAGGAAGGAGTGTGGAAATAAATGATAGGGGAGAAGGGCGGGAGTGCCTCTTTCAATGGCTGTGCTTGCTTAGATAGGCTGAAAGCGTCCTTTGACATACAGTCAAAGGCTATTCATCTGAAAATGTTTGAGTCACTGCACAGCCCAGATTGATTCCCTCTCCTTTGGAAAATACAACTCGTGCTGTTACAGAATTTAAAATTTGGAATGTTTCTCCCACGCGGATACTTACTTTGGGAGGCAGCCTTTGGGGAAAACAGACTGGGTGACACACCGTCACAGACACTGTTGGTTATTTTAAAGTCTTTGTCAGCTTAACAGCACACAGAGAAACAGGATCCTTGAGAGGCTCAGCTTTGCCAGCCAGCGCAACTGAAATGGGAGCAGGCCGATAGACACCATGAATTACTTTTGGCAGCTGGCTCATACGACCATGAAATTTTGACTCATTTCTCTTACTGGACTACGTTAGGACAGGACTATAAGGGTGTTTTCTCACTGCATGAGAAAGAAGTGAGACATAGTCATTGGGCTGCTCTGATATCAAGACAGCTGTGACATTAACTGTGTCATTAATTTGGAGGTAATGTAAATGTGAATGCATTGACGTCTATCTGCTAGAAATGTTTCTATCTGCAATATACTGGTGGGATAAGAACTTATAGCTTTCTTTAAATTAGCAGGTAACTTATCTTGCTTAGACCAGAGAAGTTCATGTTTGCAGGCAGCTCTTTAGAGAGTGTCACCTTCAATAGGTGTCAGTCCCCTCATCTGTCTGACCTGTGAGCTTACCAATATGAAAGGGAATGCATACCGCTAGCAAGGTTTTGCCTTATGACTTTGTGAGCAGAACCAAAGGTTTCTGATGAAGTTAATCTGTGTGATTTCATATAATTCCACTATCAGCAATGAACGAAGCCAGAAAATTACTGATGCTAACTGGAACCTCTCTAAGCTGTTGGTCAGTGAGATGCAGCACATCAGTGAAGAAAGATTGCTAGGGATGTGGGGGACGTGAAACTGCTGCCTGAAATACAGCAAACTGCAGCAGCAGCAGCTGAGCAAGCCACTATAGTACAAGCACTGGTGAGGCCAGACACAGGCTGTAGGCATTTGTAATGAATTAGTCTGGGATGAAGAGATAAAGAGGACCTTGTAAAATGACTTCAGGAGCCAGAACAAACCGTTCCAAGGAAAGTATTACCTGCAAGGACTGTAATCATAGCAAGGGAAAAAAAAATCAAGGTCATTGTAACTCTGCAGCAAAGATGTACTTTTTTTAGGAAAGGCAGCAAAATGAAGCATGTCAGATAAAGGTTTTGACAGTATGAAAGCAAAAAGCTGATTATTTTGAGCCAGTGACTAGGGAAAAGATTTTTGAGATAAATACTCATTAGCTACCATTATCAAGGGTAAAATATGATCAGAAGTGATGGAGTTAACTTATCACCTACTAGCTGAACTGTGGTAAGCTATGTGGAAGCTGACAGTCATCACGACCAATGGAAAACAGAGCACATATGGAGATGTGACAATAGGCAGAAGCACACATACACTCGTAAGACTAACCTTGAGCTATGTCCTTAGGTGCTGACTAACCAAGACTGATGTTTAATATTCTAGTCCAATAGTGATGAATTTTCCCTTACCTAGAAGTTGTCTGTTTCTGTGTAGAAAATTGTTGCCCTATGCTTTCCCAGCACTACCCTACTTGCCTGCTGGCCACAGGTGCTTGTGGGACCAGACCCTGCTGTAGCTGATCATGTCTATGCTGACACAATACCTGATTCTTTTTCCATCCATACAAAACCAGAAGTGCTTTTTTTCTTATTTCTTTCCATTATTCAGAAGCAAGAAACAAAATTGCAAGCTCATTTAGTACCGCTGCTTGTTGCCCTCTTTATATGTGTTCTATGGCAGATTCCAGAGCAAGGATTCTTGAGTGTTTTGCAGGTGTAGTTTTGTCTCAGTGTGTGAACTGATGCATCTGGGCTACCAGGTCTGACAATAAGTGGCAAAAACTCTGTATGACTCAAATTTAAGACGGGGGTATAGACTCAGCTCTTCCTTGTTTTTTCTCTGTATCGTTCTTCAACAGTTGCTCGTATGGTCTTGTAGTCAAGCTGTGCGCTATCATCGCTATGTTATAGCTGGATCAAGTGCAGGGGGTTACCCGGGATGTTCATCGTTGCTTGAAAAACAGGAGAAGAATGCAGGAAATCTTAGGCATTTTCCTTTACTTCACATATTTTGATTAAACAATAAAGGTTACAAAGGCTCTTCTAACATTAAAATAAATGGCTGGATACAAAGCTTACATAAAAATTCAGAAGAATCTTCAAAAAATCTTTAGACAGAGAGTAAAACTACCTACAATGCTTGGGCAAGTGAAAAATAAGTAAATTAGCCCAACTTTGGATGCAAATAGATCGTGTAAATACATCAGTTGAACTAAGGCCTAGACTTCCATTTTTAATACATTAACTACCTCTTAAACTTTATCCAAGGTAGAAGATATGTCACAAATGTGAAACTTTAAAAGTGCAACTTATATTTTGAACTGACAAAAGGAAAGAAAAATTGCATTTCACGGACTTAGCCATGCTTTGTCAGGTCTTTTGTAGCTCTTCAGATAGCATCAATTTAACACCATTATTTTCTGTAAATGTGCTATTTTACTCTGCAGTTATTATGCAGAGTTCACCAAAGAACAACCAAATGATATAAACATGCCTCTTGCAGCCAGTATTTTATTCTACCATGAAGCTGCTCATTGAGTATAGAAAGAAAAGTGTGCATTTAAATGTGTGTCAAACAAAGAAAGCCATACAAGCCGTTCTGCTTTGAGGAAAAGTTGCAAAAGCTTTGACCATCTGTATACAGGGAGAGGACTCCTGACTTGAACTCTTGGTTGGAAGGAGATTGCCAATACGAAGAAAACCAGGTTGACGCCAGCAAACATTTCACTCTGATCTGCTTGAAAATAGCATTTACATTTTATTTCAGTTGCATTTGTCTGTTTATTTTCTTTATGCATTCAAATTTAGTAGCAGTATTCTAATTGCTATTTATTTCAGTAAAAAGGATAATAAAACTTGCAGTAGGGGGATGTTATAAAGGATATTCTGTGATATTAGGAAACTAGAATAATGATAAAGTAAAAATTGGTGCTGCACAAGCAGGTATTTACCACGTGAATGAAATTAGAACAAAGTCTTCTGGATGAAAAAAAAAAAGGAAATCGGACAGTCATGTAGAGAGACTGGGATTCAGTTCGGCACAGTTTGCATCAATTCTCAATGCAGATTGCAACAGAGGATACTCTGGCCTATAGAACTAAATAGTTGAGCAGTAAAACTAGATAAAGATATTATAAAAGTTAAAAGAAAAAAAACACCTGGAAAACAGATCCTAAAGGTTAAAAAAAACCCAGGGAAATAGGATATTCTCCATTCCAGAGCTCTGTCTCAAAGTGTCAAAGGCTTACTATTCTATTTTCACAGAATCACAGAATGTCAGGGGTTGGAAGGGACCTCAAAAGATCATCTAGTCCAGTCTCCCTGCCAGAGCAGGATCACCTACAGTAGGTCACACGGGAATGCATCCAGGCGGGTTTTGAATGTCTCCAGAGAAGGAGACTCCACAACCTCCCTGGGCAGCCTGTGCCAGGGCTCTTGACACCCTCACAGTGAAAAAGTTTTTCCTAATATTTTTGTGGAACCTCCTATGTTCCAGCTTGTACCCATTGCCCCTTGTTCTGCCACTGGATGCTGCTGGAAACAGCCTGGCTCTATCCTCCTGACACTCCCCTT
>NW_009707945.1:13175-15389 GCF_000703405.1 Apaloderma vittatum | reverse complement strand
GTGGGAGAGGCACCCGCTTCGCCCCGGCCTGGGATGTTGTGGCCTCGCCTTGCCCTCCCTGGTCCCCTCTCTGGTAAAACTGAAGGCAGTCGACTTGCAGAAGAAGATACTCCGTCTCTTTTATGAATCAGTTAAAACAAGTATCCTTCTACACCTTAGAGCCTGACCACCATCTAATTGCAATTAACGCCAAGGGCCCACCCACTTCAGTACACTCGTGGCCATTTATTTGTACTCGGAGAAGTGTGTGCAACTCATTGCTGCCTTCAGACAGTCTGATAGCCTGTGTGCTTTTGCTATGAAACACCTGCATTTATTAGATCGGTAAAGTAATAAAATATCCCAGGCGTTTGAAATTTGAGTACCCCTAAGCCCTTCCATATAAAACAGCTTTTAATATATATTAAGGGAAGCAATCCTGGTGGTTAATATCCTTTGCAGCTCTAAGAAGATTCTTTAAAAATTATGTTCAAGCACCACATTACCATCCTTCTTGCACTTGGTGGTTTGGTTTTGTGTGTTTGAACTAAAAGCATCACTGAGCTGTGAAGACGGCTCCACCTCTTTTGTCCCAATGATTTCCAGTCCAATTCTACTCAATTTTCAAGAAAGCAGATGGTTCTTCAAAGTCCTCGCTAACAGCCTGGGCCTGAGGAATCACACCCAGCTCTTGCTGTCTGACAGTCACTAATAAAGGCAGCTCTTCAGGCCGAGTCCTGCTTGGCTATTTCCAAAATACTCAAATTCTGCCGTTAGGAATACGTTGGCCATTTCTTTTCCCACTACTATACCAGTCTAACCTCACATCTCCCAGTGATACTGCTGGGGGGATGTTCGCGTGCAATTTCAAATGTGGACATCATAACTGGAACTTGCGAAGTTAATGCGTGCATGTTAATTTACCATTTTGGACTTCTCTCCACAGTACTGTTAAGCATTCCAGGTATGACTGGCTTAGTGCGAGTGCCTGATTACACCAGGGCAGCATGCTTTCAGCAGCCTTTTGGCACAGTGATAAGACAGCACTTTTTAAATATTCTGTGTTCATAAGACAATGTCTGCAAATATTTGGATGATCTACCAGTCAAGTTTAACAGCAGCAGCAGAAGCTACTTTAACCAACTGTAATGTAATACATTACACACATGTTATTCCTGGAGGGAGGACTCTTCTCCTAGACATGCAGATGAGCAGCAACGAGTATCATGCTTTTAGAAACACTTAAGCATCTGCTGGCTTGCTCTCAGGAGCGAAGGAGAAGACACATATTCTGAAAAAGTCTGCTTGCAATCAGAACAAGATTTTTAATTTTGGAAAGGAAGCGTGTTACGGACTGCCTGACAAGTCCTCACTCTGTGGTGCACGCTTTCAGCTCAGCTCTGCTAAGAACTTGAGAACCATCAATTTCAGGCAACTGTGCACTGAAATTCTCATTTTACTCTGCTAGAGGCATGCTGCCTTTTGCCCTGGTGTAGAGATTTTCCTGGGGAAGAGGTGTGGTCGGAGAGCTGCTGTATCTTGCCAGTATAATCAGCCCTTTGGGGATTATTACCAGCCAGTTCTTGATTACTGGGAAAATTAAAAAGTAGTGTGAATAATGATCTGTTTGGATTTTTAATGCACATACAAGCTGGGCTCCGTATTTTTCAATCAGACCCTGACTTCAAGGAGAATTTTGTATGAATGGGCCCACAAGGTATTAGTTTGTGAAGCAACTGACAGTCATCACACGGAGAGACTGCCCTGGTAAGAGCTCCTCTCCTTTGTCCACAAGACGTACTGTGAGCTTGGAGGCATGTGTAAACCCTCACCTTCCAAATCTGTGGCATACATAGGATGCAATGATCAGACAACCAGATGTTTCCTGTGGATTTTCAGGTGATCCCAGAAAGAGTTCTCTCTTCTTGTGTCTGAAAAAGGACGTCCCGGGTGCAGCTAGGTTTTCCCCCTTTGGGTTGTGCAGGCATCAGAACCAAGTGGCCCTCCAAAGGAAAGCTAAAGTGCCAGCTGCACAGGGTAAAAAATGAGTAGGCTGGCCCTTTTACTGGTGGTTTTGGTTTGGTTAATCCAGCATACCGAGCCTCTCTGTGCCATTGTCACAGCACACTCTCCTTCCAGCATTTACCTTGAAACAGAGTTTCTTTTTCCTACATCTAACTAGTTAAAATTATTTTTTGTGTGCACAAATCACACTTCACCATCTTCCATACAGCA
>NW_009707945.1:0-13144 GCF_000703405.1 Apaloderma vittatum | reverse complement strand
AAGAGTAAGAGAGAATATGAGCTGTCAATCAACATAATGTTGATTTATCCCTGCAGCTACATCAGATTGCTTGCAGGGGGCTAAGACCACTGCTTTTTGCTGAATTCAATTTAAACTGTAGCATAGGCACTAATGACACTGTAGATACTATAAAGAAGAAAGCAGAAGCATGCACATCTGGTTTCCGTCTCAGTGGAGGTTGTGCATTATAGTGATTGATGTATGAGGTCCAAATTCACTGATAAACTAATTATATGATAAAGTAGTTTGTGGGGCTCTTAAATTCCCCCATTGCAATTGTAAGAGAAGCAATAAAAAAGTCAATATTTGAAAAGAGTAACATTCTTAAAAGGTCCATAGTTAGTCAATACATAACTGGTGATTCACTCTCCCCCCACAAACACGTCTTTACATTCCCCATTTTATTCACATAGTACCTCAACCTGATTTTGAATGAGAAAAAGGTCAAAAAGCTACAATTTGGACTGCCTCTCACTAGGTTGTCAGGAAATATAAACTAATCCTAATTACAGAAATGAGAATGCTGTTGATGTACTCGAGTTTTGACACTAGAGTATTTTTTCTATTAATAATTTTAATTGGCTGAGGTCAGTTCTTATATCACTACAAGCAGTTTATGTTTAATTATGTTTATTCATGTTTCCTAGTTACCTATCTTTGCTATTTTTCACATTAAAGGGCTGGAAAGTTCATGGAAATAAACTTTTCCAACTCAAGCAACGCTAAAAATTGCAATGGATTATAAACACAATTGGAGGTTGCAGGCATGTCGCATTTGCAAGAAGATGACTGGGCTGTGACGCCACTCTCCGATGATTCAGCGATCGCAGCACACACGGTGCAGCCTCTCATGCTCCACACTAACACCAGCGGGACTAGAAAACCCTCAGCATCTTCAAGAACTGAACCCAAATTCTGCTCGACTACGTAAAGTCTTTGTCATCAGCCAGGCTGCGACTGATCGAGATGAAGAGAGAAGGGGGCTGGCAAGCACTTCCCCAGCTCACCCCTTGCACACAGAGGTCTGCCAAACCACGGCCACGGTCTCTCCTGGGTGTCTGCATTGTGTGTCAATGCCTTGGGACGGTGGCACTTGGATCTCACAGCCTCGAGATTCACCTTGCATCCAGCTCTCAAAGAGTTGCTGTAGTTCTGGTCTGCAAGTAGCTTACTGGGTGGCTGGAATACACCCTGTGCCTTAAACAGCACAGGGCACTTGCTCTTAATATCAACCATAATTTCACCGTCAGTGAACAACGTCTGCTGAGAGGCCTTTTGGCCTCATTCTAGCAGGAAAAGTATTATGTTAAACAGCAAAGACAGGAATACAACCCCAAAGATCTTTCATTAATCATAGTTTGTAGGCTGCATGTGTACAGGATAAAACCTACCCTTTCAATCACAGGCACCGAAACCACAACATTTTTTGCTGAAGAAAATATCACCTAATAGCTCAGAATCATCACCCTGAAGCTACGGCAAAAGTGAATTTAGAACTCTAACAAACAATTAAAGTAATTGGTCTCTTCTCATGTCTGCTTAGAGGTATGCCAGCTTTCCGTCACATGGGGGGATCTGTACCCTGGATCTTGTCCCATGCCTTCTAGCCAGGGATTTCAGCACAATTTATATGCAAGAAACTGCTTCTATAACAGAGCCCTGTGGTAGGGGTAGATCGGTCTTTTGCAAACGAGGAATTGCGTGCGTCTATTATATATAAAATTATTAAGCTGCTCATGAACATACTTGTTTGGCGAGTACACCCCTTCTGTGTTTGTTCCTTGCCACCACTCGTGTAGTTGTCTCTACTGACATCAACTGTCATGGAAATGGAAAATGAGTCATACGTGACAATTACCACATATGTCGAGTGATGAACACACACACAGACACAGACACACACTCCTCCCCATCCAAATCTCTAGGCTTCCCTTCTGGGGTTTTGCAAGAACTCCACATGCTGCTTGGACAGTGGGACCCCTAAACCAGACACAAGATCCCCCTTCCCCGGGCACAGGGGCTGGGGGTGGCTGGGAGCACATAATTCGCTCTTAGTCCTGGTGGCACAGCTTTGCCAGCCCAGCCCCGCGCTAAGGGTGGAGAGTGGCTATTGAGGACAGTGGCACAGCCAAAAAGGCAAGAACCAGAGAAAAGAAAGGAGAGAATAAGTCTAACCCAGCCGCAAAATTGTAAGTTAGGTTTATCAGTTCCTGATGCTCCAACACTCGCTAAACCTGGGAATTCTTCTCTCAAATGCCTCTGCCTTACTGCTGTTGTTTTAGAGGCATTAAACACCCGGCACTTGAGCAAAGAACAAAGTGTCTAGGCTGTGCCCGAGTGTGTCCAGTGCACCCCGTGTCTGGTGTATGGTGCACGAGCCTTTCCCTGCTCACCCGTGGCCTCCCCTCCACTAACAAAGGAACGGTCCAGCCACGACTCCGTCACAGCGGACAGAAAAGAGGGCATGAAAGAGCAACAAAAAAGCAGGCTCTGAGTGAGTCGCAGACATAGGAAGGGAAAAGAAAATCCTCTCTCCCCCGAAGAGGTTGTGTGTGATTCCTTAGGATGGGGGAAACCGGAGCCGACTGCAGAAAGATTAGATGGCTGGAGATGCACTCCTGTGACGAATCCAGCCATTGGAGCTCTATGATTAAAGAAGATCAGAAAACTGGTGCACTTGTGGGTGAAAGGTGTTGGGATTGACTCATCTCCCCTTTCCTCTAAGTATTCAGTGGGTTTCAATTAGATGCAATACAGTGGATTATTTTTAATATTTAAAGGGATCAGATTCCAGGGGTTTAATATACTTAGCCAGGCATCTTGTCAGAGTGCCTTACCAAACCCTCCTCGGTGTGCAACTGTGGAAAGCTTATTTTGGGTATGTCCTAAAAATAAGTAAGCCCCAAAACCCCAGGTTCGCAGCCCTGCAAATGCTCTGTTGTAGTTTATTTCTATTTAAGCGACTAAAATCTCCTCTGACATAAAGCTCGAGCACTCTGTTCGCCAGGTGCGGCCGCTCAGTGATATTGCCTGGAGGGTGACGGGCGATAAGAGATCTAAAGCAAACAGTCAGGGAGGGCAGATGGAGGATGGTGTTTGGCGCCGGGGGCCGGCGGTTGTGCCAGGGTGCCCACTGCCCCGCGGGGCCCCACTCCGGGCCCGGAGCTGGCAGGAGGGATCCTTCTCGGGTATACGGAGATCCTTGGGAATGAAAAGCATGTGTAAACATTAAATAGTTCTTCTAGCTCTCCTGCCTTGTGCTACTTTCATATTAAGGCATTTTACACTGCACTTGGATAGCTGTCTTCATCTTCCCAAAGAGGTTAAGGTGCTTTGGCTCTGTCCCTCTTTACAGCCCGGCCACGTCAATACATTTAATGAGCTGTTGTGTTTAAAGACAAATTCAAGACACTATTTTTAAAATAGGATATCAAGCCATTTTACCCAAGAACTCTAGAGTTCAAAACATTTTCCATGTTAACCACCTAAAGTGTTAAAGAGACAAGTATCTGAGGAACAGTAGATTTTTTTGTTAATTGCAAACTAAAATTATCAGTGCAGCAATAAAAATTAAATAGAGTCCTCAAAATGAAACCCAGACCACATAAGGTTCTCCTCCTCCAATTACTGTGACTTGTGGCTCAAGGAACAAGTACTGGATTAGTTGCGTTAAAGCCAAAATTTCCTTTGACTAACACATTTCATTTGTTTGCTGTCTTTTCTGTTTAGTGAACACTTGAGATTGTTAATCTTCCACTAATTTAACCACGTTGTGCATAAACGTTCCTACATTCCACTTTGGAGATTAATAGGCAGCCATGTGTCAGCTGGGCAGTTTGCACTTGTCCAGATAAAAGGGATGGTCTGTGCGTGCGAGCACCGACAGCAGCAGAAGACTCAAGATGTGGGCCACCATTAGACTATGTGCTGGTGCTCGTCCATTCTTCACAGCGTATTAGTCCACAGCAAAAGACGACAACAAAGAAGGTGCCGTCCCCGCTCCCTCTTCCCTTCGACTGCAACACCCAGCCCAGCCCCGGGGAGCGAGATTTGCACAGGGGCCCTTATTTCTCTGTATTGGCCAGAGGAATAGATTTAATTGACTTGCATTGCAGAATTTCTTTAAATAGTAATTAGTACTGGTATGGTTGTATTTGTGGTACTCCTATTAAATATTATTTGCCTCCTCACAAGTACAGGATGGAAGTAATTGGATGCACGGCCAGTTCTCGCTCTGCAGCACGTGGCGTGCTCAGACTGTCATTTATGGATGCATAGAGATGGGAACGAAACACAGAGTGGATGCAGGGCTACTCTGGAATTCAAAAATCCTGAAGTATTGATCCAGAAAATCAATACAAATTTTAAGATATTTTAAAATAACTTTCCTCACCATTTCTCAAATGGGAAAACATATTAATTTCTCTGTCCCAGCCTGCACAAGGACAGGGTGGCTCTTGAGAGGTGGCAGTAGGGCAGGAGCATCCAGTAGTGGGAACATGGGTGTCACCACAAAACCCACACAACCAGAACCTCAAGCAGGAGCAAAGCAGTCAGGCACTCGGCACGCCCAAAGCCCCTCTATTTTTAGGGCTGGATGCGACTCAAAGATTATTCAAGTAAAATCCACCCCTGGCTTTGGCAAGACTTTTAGTGGGGCCTTTTCTCAGTGGTTAGGGACTTGTACCATTGGCACATAAATTTGTAAACAATGTTGTCTACATTTATGTCCTGGACACTGTTTATTTTTCATGTAGTTTATACAGCTGAAACTTAAATGCTTGCAAGGGAATGGTGGCTTTAAACACCTCTTTCTATTTCATTAGTTAGCCTGTTTAATCTGCTGTAATTTATTGCAACTCACAGTTGTACTATATGGCCTTATAGTGCCTTTACTTATTTGAATATAAACACCACTGAAGTCAACAGGAATGCAAAGTATTTAAATAAGAGGAGAGCTGAGTGCTAGATTTTCAGCAAGGACTCTGCAGCAAGGCATTTAAACCCCTGTCTTAGACTACTGTTACGTTTCCATTTGATGCTTTACCCTGCTATGTGCTCCAAGCAAAATCCTTTCCCTTCCAGGCATATATAGCTTCTTCCCCTTTGGTTTCTTAATTTGGGTTAGATCCCATAATATGAAAAATATACTCTGATATTGTACCTAGGGCACACTGATGAGGCCTAAAGAGCTCTTCTGTGATGGGAATTAAGATCAAAAAGGATATGGAATTTAAATATTCAACGTTTCTTCTTGGATATGAAACAGAAAAATTGTTTTGATGCAAAAGTCATTGCGACAGAATATGTTACTTAGACTCTGAGACCATATTAGGGTAAAATGGCTTTTTAGATAGGAATTGCACTGAGAGAAACTCCTTCATATGGAAATTATGACATTTTGTCTATTGCCTTTTACTACAAATGTTTAAAAGATCTGTTAAAATATTCTTTTAAGAAGTTGTATAAAGATAAAAGAAAGTAAATAAGAACTGGTATAATTTAGAAGCTTATTTCTGATTAGTTTCTTAATTTAGTCCCTGTTAACTGCCAGAGAATTGCACCAGTTACTGGAGCTGGAGAAGCGTAACTGATAACATAGTTATTTTGCAGTTTGGGTTTGCTGTGCTTTTGTCAGGCCCTCACTCTCACAGTAAATGAACGTTGTGTTAATTCCACATACTGATGGGCTTAGAGAGAGACTCCAGAGAAAAGGCTGAGCCTGAGTGTAAATGCAAACGAAAGACAAGCTTGTGAAAAGCACATTCTCTCTGTCTGTTTGACAAACTGGTCGCAGACCTCCATCTGAATTTAGCCAATTGATTTTTAGCTAGCCATTGATCTTTACTAACAAACATCCCACAAAAATCACGGACTAAGAAGGCGGCGGACAGCTTCCCCCATTGAGGTTTCAGATACAGCCAGGCAGGACATGCTCACAGATGGCTGAGGGACTGCTAAACCAGCTTGCCAGGAAGACCTTTCAACCCATATTCCCCCATAACAGGTAAGAAGCATTGCTATTTCTTCTCCATCCAAGCTCTGCTCCCCCACCGTGGGCTAGCCTGAACCCGCTGGGGCTCCAGCATTCTCCATTATTTCTGCTTATCCATCACTTCCCAGTGCTCCCACACCTCCTCGCTGGCAGAGGGTCTGTGGTGTTCCCCAGGAGCCCTGCAGGGCCACCCTCCTGCTACACAACCAGTTAGCCCAGGGACCTGGTCCCAGCCAGGGCTAACCCAACAGGGACAGAGATGGGCGCTGATGGTGGTTTAAGGTACCTGTGTAAGTGAGTTGTAGGCTCCTGCTCTGGCTGCTTTCTGTTCCAATGCTTTCTCTCCTCATTTCCGAGAGACAGAAGTATGTTAAAATTAATCTTTATACGTAATCTGGTAGAGTCTTCACATAAAAGCTAACAGCCTTCCATCACCCTTTTTTTGGTATTTATATAATAAATAGGGCTTTGGGAGTATTCTCAGGTACCTCAAGCACATCCCTTCTGTACATGCTTGAACCATACAACCCTATCATTCTCCTTCCCTTTCACTTGCCTATCTATGTTACCATATCTCCATCTAGCCTTTGCCTTGCCCAGCACCCAGAGCACATCAGGCACCTGCCTTATTTCTTCCCTGCATCGAGACCCCTCCATGGGGCTTTTTCCCTCATGCCACACTACTCACCTCCTCTTGCAGGGGCTCTCAGTGTCCTCCCTACCCCTTCCCCATGGTTGCTCCTATCAGGGGCTCTGCACTCTCTGAACCACCTTCTTGCACCATCCCCCAACCCTCTCACGTCCATTTCTCTGACTACCAGAACAGCACGTGGCTCATGACCACTTACAGGTCTGCAACGAGGGCAAGTGGGAGGTTGTTGCAGTGCAGGGAGGTGTTAATGTCCACCTGCAATTAGCTCTATGAGCTTCATGGGGAACAGCTGATCCTATGCACAGGGTCTTGGAGGTTGCCCCAGTCTGCAAGCCACATTGGAAACCCAAATGGAGAAAGATAAAAAGACAAACTGATCCAAACAAGACTCAGCTGTATGGCTGCATCATCCCCAGTATGTCCTGGGGGAGCAGGCACTGAAGCCTGCCAGACTTTCTATTTGCTGAGAGGAAACTGGCATAACACATATCATCATCATCATCGTGTTTATAGCTCTGGCAGAGGTGAGCTGGGAAGTTCTGTTGATAATCAGAGCCCCAGCAGCTGGTGAAATGGCCTCTGATGGTCAAGGAGGCGAGTCAGTACATTGACTTGGTCTTGCCCTGTTGGTCTTGGATGAGCTGACTTGTCAGGGGATGGTACAGACCCAAAAGAAAACAATTTTGAAAGGTCCATCATCTTTGGCTTTTCTTCTATCCTGAAGTGTATGCCTCACATTAGCCTGAATTTCCTTCCCGCTTTCCCTGGAAACTCCCTACAGATCAACGAACAGGAAATTCTGGCCATTTAAAATTCACTTTCTAGCTTTGCCTTAATAAAGGCTTAGCCTTCTTGTCAGATAGTTTGGTTTCCTTAAAGTTTGGGAGGCAGCAAAATTTTCTTTAGGGAATGCTGTGGGAAATACTTGACGGGAAAGTAGATGCTAAAAATAACTGTTTGGTGAAAAGGGTGGTAGACAGGCGATAGAAAGCCCCTCTGAAGTCAGACACATTCAGGTCTTTGAAAAAACTCAGAAAAGGCAAGAAAAGCAGTGAGTATCCTAGGCTATGGCCATAGCTGGGCAGCTGATGAGTGAGTCTAGGTGAAGGATTTGGGAAGAGGAAAACAACAGGTGGTGGGTGGAAAAAAGCACGAGAATCAGATCTGCCTGGGGAATAGGTGGTGGATAGAGTGACCAGCTGCTGATGTAGGAGCGAGTACCAGGGAGAAAGAGAAGAATCAGGTGAATCTATGATTAAACTTTTACCTCTTGCACCACCAAGGCCTTTGTGAAAGACAATAAAAAATAAAAATAAAAAAAACCCAACAAAACAAACAAACCAAACATAAGGAAAAACCCTGGACTTAACTATTTGTTCCCTCAGAAGAGGATGAGAGTAAAACATGTGACAGATGTTAGTCATGTTGCTTAGAAAGGTGTTCAAATATCGTGGTGAATGATGAGTGCGGTATAAGGACTTAGAATAACTTAGTCAATAAACCAAATTTGCTCCACAAAAAGAGATTCATATGGGAAACACTGTGACATTCACTCCTTGTGTGGATGACTCTACAGCCAATAGATACATTATTCTCTTTTTTCTCTGATTTTCAGCAACAGAATAAGGGGTATTGCACTTCAGGCTACAGCAAGTGACACGTACAGAAGCAAAAGACATTTGAGATGTATCGTCATCCACTGGAAAATTCCAAACCCAGAATTTAGCCTTCCTTAAAAATTGCTGGTTTTTTGATTTCCTGGCCAATACTATTTTATCAGGTATCTGTTTACAAAATCCAGCCAAATATTCTCTCAGATAGTTTTATAAACTTCTGGCAGATGTGAATTAACACGTATTTGACAAAGTCAACTAACCACCTATGCAGCTCCAGTGTCTTGACCCCTGCTCATGACTGTCACTGCATCTCATTCTCAGTAGAGTTGGTCAGGTTTCAAAAGTTTTGGGTTTTTTTTTAATGATACTCCCTCCATTCTGTCTTTAAAGAGGATGTATGACCATGAGCACAAAGCAACTCCCCTGGACACTGCCCATGTTCTTCTGCTCTTGCCAAACAGATGAGAATAAGGGTTAATCGTGAAGCCTTCCCACTGCCAGGGTCCCTTCCACCTCAACATGCCTCAACTTTTCTTAAAAAAAACCTGCTTCAGTTTGTATTTTACCATTTGTTACAATAATAGAGCCTAGTCAGAAGCTTGTGGCCCCATAAACTTTAGACATAATTTTCACTATGTCAGCTTTAAAAAGTCAGTATTTGCCTCATCAAAGGGCAATCATGTCCAATGTGGGTGTCTGTGCCAATTGTGTTTTGAACTGCAGCAATAATCCAACCAAACCATGCAAAGAGCTTTTCTACACCCACATTTCTTAATTATCATCATGAGACTGAGGTAGATGAGACCAGATCTATAATATTTTCTGGATGTCAAAATGCCCACACACCTTCTGTAATCCTTGTGCTACCAGCCCCCTTTTGTATTGCTTTTAGCTAGTCCATCTAATTACCTATTACCATCACTGTTCACTGCATTATTCTCAAGTCCCACAAAGGCTTGTCAGGAGGAAGGGACTCTGCTTAAGGAAAAGGAAACAACTTGCTTGACGAGACCGCCTTAGCTGCACAGCCCCATAAACATTTTAGTGGATGACAAAACCCTCCTCGCCCCTTTCAGAAATGAACCTTTTTTTTTCCTTTTTTCTCCAGTCAGGTGCGACCCAGGACTTTAAAAGTCTCTGCATACATTGCATCCATAAACAATGCATTTTCTTAGGAGGTTTGGGGTCTACTGTCCATTTGGAGAATAAATAAGTTCATTATTTTTGCATGTGCTACAGTCAATAAGGGTCTGAAATGGGAAAGTAGCGAAAACGTTATTACTTAATGAACACGTTGCGTAATCATTCTTGCCAAATGTCAAAATAAATTGGAGGCCATAGTGTACGGTTTATGCTTGTTAAATCAGAGTTTTGTGTGCTATTTTGGGAAAGAAAAAAGAAAAGATAAACAGACCAGACCACGAAAACGTAGTGGGAAGAGAAAGTATACACTCGGTCACTATTGGCAAGACCTTGGTCCATTATAGTCCTACCACTAGCATTCCCCACAGGAGACCATACAGCAGCCTAGGACTCTGGGGAAACCACCTACGGGCAGCAGAGCTGGCTCTGTGGCAAATGGCCCAGCCCAAGGCTCTCCACCAGCCAAGGACAAGCCGGGGCCAAGCCCCCGCAGCCCACTTACGCCATGGACTGGGCCTGGCTAATCCCTGCCTCACCGGGAAGCATCGAGCCACGCCAGGGTGAAAATCAGTCACATCCATTAGTGACTTCAAAAGAGATTTTTCATCAGGAGACTATGAGTTTGTGCTCTGCCATGAAGTTCAAACGACAACTGGAATAAAGCGACTGGAGCCAGATTTCTCTCCTGCTGGAGGCTGTTGTGAAATGTCTGTTCAGTTCTACAGGTATCCCATTGAATCCAGTTTTTGTATAGGGATACGGAGAAATGCAGATTTTGCCTATGTTAGACAAAGAGTTTTCTGTTTGTCCAAGTGATGAGTACGTTGAAAGCTCTGAGCTTGAAAATAGCTGAGGACCTGACCCTTATAAAACCAAAGCGTGTCATGGCTATTTTCCCTTTGAGATTGCCTCAGGAAAAGACCAATTATGATTATGTGATAAGTAAAATTACTCTTATACTTCTATGATTAGGAAAATAGGCCTCTCAAACTGCATGTTCAAAAGGCGATCAAGGCTGTATTATTCTTTTGTGGTTAGATTTGACTTATTTATGTTTTCCCCATTGAGTAAACATTATAGCAGCACAGCGAGGCCACAGGCACATGCCTCTTACTCCACCTCTACTTCTAGTAATGGGAATGCCACGAAGATGCCTGTATTTCTCACTGTCTTCATGAAATGCGTGGATACATATATGTGGCTTTCATTTATTTTGTTCCATGACACACGGAGGGGAGAAAAATCCTTTTCATACACCTACATCTATCACATAGCAACTAAGAATAGAAGCAATATTGAGACAGATGGAAATGTTAACGGTGACAGCTCACAAGCACGAATCACACATTTGTGAAATAATGAAATGGGTGGGCAGTTGTTATATGAACTCCATGTCAGTTGGTATATTTTCCTGGCTATAATTTTGCAAAAGTACGTCTCAGGGATATTTTCAGTTAATGGGAGAAGTCGGTGCCCTGCCCTGCCTCTTGCTGTCGTGGGTGTAGGGATTCACTGAGGCTGGTGAGCGGTTTGTGTGCCAAACTGCTCATCATGCACCTCGGGTGTTGTGGGACGTCCCCTGACATTTCCCTGCCAAGGCATTTCAGTGTAGGGGGAGAGAGGCAGAAAGGAGGTGTAAAAACATTTGGAAACCCAAACATGAGGGAAACATGGGATACTCACACTTCTTTCAAACTCTTACGTCCAGGCATACCCTGGACGCATTACCTTTTCTTTTATGTATCATCTGCCTACACTCTGTAGTCCCTATCACTAGCTGAACTCACTAACCACAAATGAAAATGAAGATTAAAAAACCAGTCCTGCATTTCTCAGTTCTTTCTAGCTCTTCATGCCCCAAAAGCCATCATCTCCATTTTAAGGACTACTTTGACAAGCCTGCTTTTCCAAGCCCCAGTTTCTTAGCCCCAATCTAATGTTAGCTCAAAGGGGAGGGAGCTGTGAAAGCGTCTATCCATATGTATTTTACCTTGTGCTACCTGTCTCTTTCCCAGGTCTAGGGAACCTACTGTTTTTCAGCAACTTTCAGAGGTACTGTTTCTTACCAATGTTGTTTACAGCACTTGACAGGACTACTTTTTTTGCTAGAGGAATGAACTAGATCTCCCAAATTCTTACGGATGCTCGCTTTGTTTGCGTATCTGATTAAAAAAATTCTAGCAGCTACATCTTCAAGTGCTCGGTGGTGATTTACTACAGTGATTCATGCTAAGACTTACAGCTCTGAGGAAAATTCGTCCCTTGGGATTCATCCACCTTTCCAGAATTTCTCATGGCAGGGTAATCATATGCCACTGTATTTAGGAAGCAACGTATGGTTACTGAACAGCAGCCAGTTTGCATTTTCTTCGGGCATTTCTAAGAGCTCAATCATATCAGTGTGACAAAGAAATGAAAAAAAGGACTTTCTGCACAAAGGCAAATCTTTGTGTCCAGCCACCTCAGATTAATGAAATGCTCGACATAATCCTTCAGCATACATGCCTGTGAATGGTGGCCACTAAAAATAAATAGTGAGAACTATCAGACCATCCAAAATAGGAAATTATTGAACGATGCTGAAAATCAAGCAGCTATCCAAATGGAGAGGTGCTGAGAATGACGAACTTGGAGAAAGACCATGCCTACATCAAATACCGCATTAAAAAAAATCTCATTCTGGACACAGCCACCTGACAGCCACCAAACCACTGAAGACAACACGCAAGGAACCAAGTAAAATAAAAGGAAAACTATAAAAAAAGAGCAAGAAAGACTGCCATGTCAAAACTTTGCAGGATGAAGACATACTTGAAGGAGATCGGGCATTTTACAAGTATCATAACCATAAGAGATGAAAGGTGGTGACGAAATACCACCAAAGCAGTGACAGGTCTTGGAGAAATAGTAGGTACTAAAATCAGTAAAGCTACTTGCAGATTAAGGTATGAGTCACCACGAGCAAATGTGACCAAATATGGCCCAGTATAATTTGTTAGCAGCCGTCTGTCCCATGCGTCTCTGCAGAGAGCGATTAGAATTCAACACAAACATGGTAACAAGAGACTGAAAAGGAAATACCATAACCAAAAGTTTTTAAGATCTTGTAGGTAAGTAATGGGTGTAAAATTAAAATATAGGGAGACACACAAAATTATCCATGGAGTGGAAAATTCATATAAATAGAAGCTCCTTGGCAACCTCCAGTGTAACAGAACCATTTATTTTTGGAAGTGGATGGGGTTTAGTAGGGCTCATCACCGCTAGATCACAGTAGATGTACTCAAATATTAGCTCTACCACCTGACTTTTTCCTAAAGTGAAAAAAGGTCAGAGGATGTTTCATTATGAATTTAATGAATCCGATACTGCAAACCAGGTGCATCTGAGTTTTATCCAGCCTGCCAATGAGGGATGCTTCTGAGACCCATCTCTTCTCAGGCTAGTTTCTCCTCGCCTTATTGCTCCAGAGGGATGCCTCTCGTCACCCCCAGACAGGAATCCCCAGCAAAAGCAAGTTCTCCAAGTGGAAATGGAAAAATACCCGGAGGGATCCAGCCCTGTCCCTTCCCCAGGGGCCCACCCAGCGGCACAGTCGGGCCCGGGGGGGTTTCAGCGTGGAGCCTAGGTCATGGTTAGCACATCTCCAGGAGAGGAGGATGGTTGTTTTAAATTAACGATTGAAAAACAGACAAACCACCCCCAATAGGTACGAAC
>NW_009707944.1:1957-2239 GCF_000703405.1 Apaloderma vittatum | reverse complement strand
TCAGCCAGTCCTCCACCCTCCGCAACCACGTCCGCTTGCACACCGGCGAGCGGCCCTACAAGTGCCAGGTTTGCCAAAGTGCCTACTCCCAGCTCGCGGGGCTGCGGGCGCACCAGAAGAGCGCTCGCCACCGGCCCCCCAACGCCTCGCTGCAGGCTCACTCGCCGGCCCTGCCCGTGCCCCATCCCACCTCCCTGGCCCATCACATCCCCACCATGGTGCTGTGAAACCCCGGCACGGCGGCGACTTTTCAGACGGCGAAGGCTGGCGCTGTAGTACGGC
>NW_009707944.1:232-1946 GCF_000703405.1 Apaloderma vittatum | reverse complement strand
ACTCGGGGAGGGGGGTATGGGGTGAGGAGGGCTTGCTGGCCCTTGGCAGAGCTGG
Source organism: Apaloderma vittatum (assembly GCF_000703405.1). Lineage (NCBI taxonomy): Eukaryota > Metazoa > Chordata > Aves > Trogoniformes > Trogonidae > Apaloderma > Apaloderma vittatum. Next base: position 1,891 of record NW_009707944.1, on the reverse strand, counting down.
AGGGGCAGAGGAAGGGATGTTCCGTGTGTTGAAGTGGGGGTGCTGGTGTGTTTTTGGGGCATCGCCGTTTGCACGGGGTTTGGAAGGCTGTTCAGTGAGGGAAAGGGAGATCCCCACACCCCTCCCCAGCTCTGCGGGCTGCTGATGCAGTCCCACGGCACGGGGGAGACACGGCGTAGGGTGGGCTGCCGGCCCCAGGGACTGGCTGGGCGAGAGGGGCGAAGGGCTGGGGGAGCCTGAAAGCCTGGGTGGGTGATGCCTGGGTTCTGGAGATAATCTGACAGAGAGAAAAACTTGCTCTCATCCCTCCTTGTCTGCTCCAGTGAGCGTCCAGCAGGGACGTGCCCTGGCAAAAGGCTGGCACAGCCCTGTCCCGGCCACCCTGCTTGTGTCCCTTTGCCCCAGGGACAGCCTTGGCTGTGGTGTCTCTTCCTGAGGGACACGTTTTCCTCCTTAGGAGCCCTGATTTAGCGAACGGTCATGTTTCAACCCTGCAAAATCCCCTTGCCTGCCCTCCTCGTGCGCTGGGGTTTGCCCAACACCCCTGAGCAACTGGGACACCCCCGGCACCAAACGCCAGCTGGAAATGTCCCTCCACAGACAGGTTTTGGGCAGGGGGGGGCTGTGCTCTGCCGGGCTGTGCCTGCTCCAGCCCCGAGAGCACAACTCCCCATCGCTCCCCACAGTCATGAGGGAACGTTTCAGCTGTTGGTGCCCTCTGGGGACAGAGAACCTGGCTCTCTGGGCCAGCTGTGTCCCCAAGGACAAGTTTAAGCGCCCTCTGGAGTCCTGCCAGTGAGAGGAGGGCTGTGTATCATAAAGCTTGAAAGAAGGTATTCTAATATTAATTATAAGTCTAAGCTGTATAAAGTTCTTACAAACTGTGTTTTACTTCCAGAAAAGAAAAAAAAAGCAAACAACTGTCACTTTAACTTTGTAAATATTTATGTAAACATTATTTACAAAACTTTGATATTATATATTATTTGATTGTATATGTACACAGTGTAAATACATTTGTACCTCTCTCTTGTATTCTAAATAAAAATTACTTGGGACATTTATCATTTAGAAGATGGATAGTACAGAGAGCTTGATTTTGCTGTGTGCTGGGGGAAGGACGTTGGGGTGAGTGAGCGTTTATTCACAAGCTGAATAAGGAGATGTGGCATTGCTAGACCAAATAGTGCAGTTGAGAAGAGGAAAGATCAGGTTTTTTACAGAACAAACCCTTTTGCAGGTCTGATAGAGAAGGGCTGAGAGCAGGAGTGGGTGACATTTATTTGGTCTGGTACCTCCCTCTCTCAACAGCCCCTGTTGGAAGCACCAGCCATTAACGTCCTTTGCTGTCTTCCATGAGATGACAGTCGTATTTCAGCTGGGGTGGGATACAGGTGCGAGTCTTGCTTGAAAGAATAACAGTTGATTTTGTTACAGAGGAAGCAAAAAATTCACTGGAGGTCATCGCTGGCTTCTTCCCCTTTGGTATTTCCGCACCAGCTCTGGAAGCCTAACTGCTGTTTGAATTAAACGAGTAACACTTCCACTCAAGTGAATTATTTACTGCTGTAACAGCTCTGCCAGGGGAAGGAGTAAATTCCTCGTCCCTCGGAGATGTCCAAGCCCAGGCCGAGCACCGTCCTGCCGGGAGGCCTCCCC
>NW_009707944.1:0-201 GCF_000703405.1 Apaloderma vittatum | reverse complement strand
GCCACAGGCTTGCTGATACCAACATCGACCTTTTGCCAAGAAAGGCTGGACCAGATGATCCTTGAGGTCACTTCCAACCTGACGCTCTATGAAACCGCCAGGCCAGCCTGCTGCCTGCCATCCCTCCATTTCCTTCAGCCCCCCGCGTGTCACCGGCGGGGCTGCGGGCATCGCTCCCGGGGCTGTGGGCATCGCTCCCGG
>NW_009707943.1:1794-2464 GCF_000703405.1 Apaloderma vittatum | reverse complement strand
CTTTTTCCCTCCCAGGAGGAAGGATCACATCGTGATGGTGAACGGCCTTTCCATGGAGAATGTCTCATCCTCCTTCGCTATCCAGACACTTAAAACCTGTGGCAAGATCGCCAACATCGTGAGTGTGCCCTGTGGCAGGACGGAGCCAGCTGTGTGTTGACGTGGTGCTTAGCGACATGGTTTTGCGGTGACCTGGTGGTTTCAGGTCAATGGTTGGACTCGATGATCTTTAAAGGTCTCTTCCAAGTCAAGAGATTCTGTGATTCTGCGTGCCTGTCCCCATCCCGGCTCTTCCGTATCACACACCCCAGGGTTCCTGTTGGGAGCTTGAAAATTTCTGTAGAAACATCGGCTGGCAGAGATGACTGCACCCACCACCCTCTCTTTCTCACTATCCCCTTGCAGACACTGAAAAGACAGAAGAAGGTCTACCTCCCTGGGAGCAAAAGCAGCCCCGGGTCCCCCATCACACCTCGGCGCTATGACTCGGACGAGGAGGACGGGTCGCACGGAGTGGACTCAGCCCTGCGCCGCTCCCGGGATGACCTGGACCACAGCCAGGGCTACGATGGTGACTCATCCAGCGAGAGGAGCTCTGGCCACCACCGCGATGGCCGCCGCCACCACAAGCCAGCGTCGCGGAGCCGGAGGCGAAGCCAGGACAGCACCC
>NW_009707943.1:1093-1768 GCF_000703405.1 Apaloderma vittatum | reverse complement strand
GCCCGGGGGGGGCACCGCCCGCCCCCGCTCCACCAATGGCTTCAGCCATGAGCGTGACACCAATGGGCTGGTCCTGGTGTCGGGCTTCAAGCGGCTGCCGCGCCAGGATGTGCCGATGAAGCCCATCACGTCAGTCCTGGTGAAGCAGAAGCAGGACGAAGGTGAGCCCCTCCCGCTCCCTCTGTCCCTGGGTCTTGTCACTTTGTCTGTGGCCATGCGTCCCTCTGGGGGGGTGATGGCAGGGTTGGTGCTGGGGTCTGGCACACGGCGAGGGGCAGTGCACGCTGTGCTGGGAGCACCAAACCCGTCCAGCCTCAGCCCAGGGACACAGAGATCAGCTTTGGGGCTTGCTAGTGCCTCAAGCGAAGCCAGGATGGGCTTGTGGGGATGGTGGTGATGGGGGGTCCCGCATCTGCCTGGCTCCGGCACTGTCGCGGGCTCTCTCTGGTGCAGAGTACGGCCTGAAGCTGGGAAGTCAGCTCTTCATCAAGCACATAGTGGAGAGCGGGCTGGCAGCAAAGGGCAGCTCCTTGCAGGAGGGAGACCTCATCCTCAAGGTATGAAGGCCCATGGGGTACACACAGCGCTTGCTGGGGATCTCATCTCCCCCTCTTTGGGTGGCTTGTCTCTGGGTAGTGTCACCACCGGGGACAAGCCAAGCGAGTGTGGGGGGGC
>NW_009707943.1:0-808 GCF_000703405.1 Apaloderma vittatum | reverse complement strand
TGCGTCCGAGCGGGTCTTTGCAGCTCCTGCCTCTGCACAGGGCCCCGCTGCAGCCAAAGGGGGATATAATTAGTCTTGCTAATTTGTTTCCTCTGTGAAGGATGAGGCAGCCAGGGAAAGGGAAGCAGCCCAGGACCGGCGAGGCAGCAGGAGCTGGGGTCAGGCTGGAGGGGCTGGAAGGGACTGGGAAGGCGACAGCCGGAGCATTCCCATCGCGCGGGATGTTCCTCCGGGCACCTTTCCCAGGAGCGAGGGCCCTGAGGCCTCCTGTTCCGCCCTCTCCAGATCAATGGGGTGGCCAGCAAGGACATGTCCCTGGCTGAGACCCAGCAGCTCATCGAGCGCACGGAGGGGATCCTGACCCTGCTCATCCTCCGGGACCACCGGCAGTTCCTGGTCAACATCCCCGACATTGCCAGAGCGACAGCTCCCGGATGGATGGTGAGGGGACACAGTGACGGGGCTGAGGGCCAAACCTGTGGCACAGGGACTACGTGGTCACTAATATGTCTTTCCTCTGGTTGCTGCAGACATCTCCGACATCAACTCTGAACTGTCCCATCCGCCATCGCCCGAGCCCTCCCTGCCACCTCCCGTTGCTGCCAGGGTGAACTCACCACCGTAAGTCCCGCTCTGTCCCCTCAAGCCCCTCTTTCCCCCATCAGACCCGCTGTGTTCTCTGCCTGTCTGGACGGGCTGGTTCTCCTCCATCCTGGAGCCAGTTCACCCCGGCGATGGGATTGCCATTTAGTCCCTGGCTTGCTCCACCGACCCCGCTGCCTGCCTGTGCCCATCCAGCACCTGCCTT
>NW_009707942.1:372-1597 GCF_000703405.1 Apaloderma vittatum | reverse complement strand
CTTTCATCCTGGACCACACTCTTCCATCCTGCTCATACTCTTCCATTGCAGATCATGCCCATCATCCCGGACTGTGCCCCCCCATTCTGGACCAGGCGCCTTGGCCCGGTTCATGCGCTCCCACCCTGGACCATGCACATCATTCTCAGTCCATGTGTCTCCGTCCCGGACCATGCACCCCATCACAGAACCATAGAATTGGTTAGGTTAGGATATTGAGTCCATCCATCAACCTAGTGATGCCAGGTCCCCCACAAAACCACATCCCAAGCACTTCATTTTAAATAACTCTTTTAAATACCTCCAGGGATGGTGACTCCACCACTTCCCTGGGCAACCTTTTCCAAAAGGACCGTCCTCTCACATCGGAGACCACACACATCATCCCGGACCATGTCTCTCCATCCCAAACTAGGCACATCCAGCCCAGCTGTAGTCTCCCATCCTGCCCCATGCTCCCCAAGCCTGGACTGTGCACCCCATTCCCAGCTCAGTACGAGAAATCCCCTCTTCTTCCCATCCTGTGGAGTTGCTGAAGCCCACCCCAGGTGCCCACGCTCACATGCACGGATGCTGCAAACTCAGAGGGAACAGCTGCAAACTGCCCCAGGGCAGGGTCACACTGGACAACAGGGAAATCTTTTCCCAGCAAGAGCAGCCAGAGCTTGGCAGAGGCTGGCCAGGGGGGAGGGGGAGGCCCCACCCCCGGGTGGAGTCCCCACCCCTGGAGGTGTTTAAAGGTTGTTGAGATGTGGGGTTGGGGGAGATGGTTTAGGGGTGAGCTTGGCAGAGCTGGGTTAGTGGTTGGACCCGATGATCCCAGGGGTCTTCTCCAACCTGAATGATTTTATGATTCTGCGACTGCAAAAGCAGGAGGTCCCAAACACCGGTGATGCCACCAACCCCATCAGCCCCTACCTCGCTCGAGTCCTCTTGCTGATTGATGACGGTGAGGGCGTCCTCGGAAGCCTGGCGCTTGGCTTCGGCCAGGGCTCTCTCCATCTTGGCTCGCTCCGTCGTGATCAGCTCGTGGGCTTTCCGCTCGGCGTCCGACACGGCTTTCTGCAGCTCGGACATGGCCTGACGCTTCACCTCGTTCACAGCTTCTTCTGGAAGGAAGGCGGACGAGCGTGGCGCGGGGTGTGCCGGCACCCCCGAACCCCATCTCTGAGCATCCCCGCTTTGCGGCAACACCACCGGCGGGCTGGGAGAACCCATCCCGCCC
>NW_009707942.1:0-203 GCF_000703405.1 Apaloderma vittatum | reverse complement strand
CCCCCCTTCGAACCCACCCGGACCCGCAGGGGAACAGCACAGGTACCCCAGAGAGGGGTGCAACTCCCTCCCCGCCAAAACCTCACCCTGTGGCCCCGAGGGGTCAATACCTAACTGGGGTGCCTCAGAGGCGGAGGAGCTGTTGTGGGGGCGGGCGGAGGTGGGGCTGCCTTTCTTCATGTCCTCGGCGTCGCTGTAGCGCC
>NW_009707941.1:688-997 GCF_000703405.1 Apaloderma vittatum | reverse complement strand
TCCCCCCTCGCCTTAAGGCTGAAAAATGTGAAGTGCTCCAGCCTGACCAAGCCAGGGGAGAAGAAGCAGTTCAGAAGGAAGAGCCTCTTATGCTTAGAGCAGTCTTACAAAAAATAAAATAAAATTTGGGGACATGTTTTCTTCCCCCCTCGCCTTAAGGCTGAAAAATGTGAAGTGCTCCAGCCTGACCAAGCCAGGGGAGAAGAAGCAGTTCAGAAGGAAGAGCCTCTTATGCTTAGAGCAGTCTTACAAAAAATAAAATAAAATTTGGGGACATGTTTTCTGTGACATTAATAAAGCCGCCTGGGG
>NW_009707941.1:0-512 GCF_000703405.1 Apaloderma vittatum | reverse complement strand
GGCTGGTACATAGGATGGGGAGGGGGGGCTTAGCTTTACCCCCTCTCTGCACAGGGCTCAAAGAAAATGCTCACCTAGAAAAGCAGGGGATTGTTGGGAACGCGGTGCTCTGTGACCTGGGGGCAGGAGAAGGATGGCAGGGAGCAGGAAAGTCCTCCCCACATGGACCTCGGCGATGCCGCTGCTCTCCTCTTCTGCAGGGGACAGAACTGCGCCACGAGAGTGACACTGCGGATGTTTATTAAGCTGGTTGCTTGAGGAATCCCTCAGCTGCCGTCCCGGGGGCCTTCAGGAGAGCAGCAGGAAAAGTTTCAGCAGGCTGGGGCCAGCGTGTCCATCATGGTATCGTTGCTGCACGTAGTGTTGTCTTCTGGCTCCTCGAAGACCCTCCGGAAGGCAACCTGGAGGGACACCACGGAGCAGCGCCTCCAGCAGCTCCCCACCAAGAAGTAGATGAAGGGGTTGACGCTGCTGTTGATGCAGGCGAGGAGGTAAATGACCTGGGAAGGCAC
>NW_009707940.1:331-569 GCF_000703405.1 Apaloderma vittatum | reverse complement strand
AACTGCTCCTGTCTAAAAAAGCTGCTCAAGAATTTCAACCCGGTTTGAGCTGCGCTGATGGGAAATATTCAGCAGGCTTGTGGTTTTTCCATTTTTTTGTCATTTCTCTCTTTCTTTGCTCCATTTTGTTTTAATGGGGGTGGTCTTTTCCCAGGAGCCTCCCCAGGGGAAGCAGTGGGAACCAGGTGATCGCAGCAGAAGCCCATTTTCTGGAGGAGATGTTTGCAGAGGAGGACCC
>NW_009707940.1:0-233 GCF_000703405.1 Apaloderma vittatum | reverse complement strand
GCCCATCCAGCCCTGGTCCGGACGGAGACTGATAGATCAAAACCCCGGCTGCCGTTTGCCCGGGGTCACCAAACCCCGCACCAAGCCCCGGTCTGCGCCGGGCTGCCTGAACATCCCCCAGGCAGTGACACCCCACACACACCCCTGGAGCAAGCAGGGCTGTGCCTGAGCCCACAGCTGGGTGCTGGGCTGGGGCAGGAGGGGGGCAGTCCCGGTGGGGGCCATTAAGTAGC
>NW_009707939.1:366-5046 GCF_000703405.1 Apaloderma vittatum | reverse complement strand
TGTTTTTTTTTCTGGATGTTTTAACGATTTTGAGAAAGAACGACGGTGGGGAGGAACCCCACGTGGTTCCCGGCGGCACCTCAGGGACCATCACCCCCGCCGAGCACCGGTCACCCCCTTCTGGACTGGCGATGGGGACAGGGACAGCCCTGCAGCCCGGGGGGTGCCAGCCTCTGGGCATGTGCTGTCACTCAGCCCAGAGTATCCAAATCAGCCCAGATAAATAAATAAGTAAATCTTGTCCCCTGAACATTAGCATTTCTTCTTAAAGCAGGCCCAGCCTTCTCGTAGCCGTAATCCTCCCCAACGCCAATCTCTGATTAAAACTCTGGTGCTGAGTGAGTCGTAATCCTTGCCACCTCAGGGCCATTTTATTATGATTTTTTTTATTTTGATTTTTTTTTGAATCCATTAAAACCTGTTTTCTCTAAATGAAATAAAATAGGGGCAGAGATAACAAAACTCATTGCTTTTTCATATATATATAAAAGAACGAAAACATTTTGCATTCGAAAAAAAAGTTAATAAATGGCCGAGCCCCAACAGATGGGGGTGTGTGCGGAATTTGCATTTTTCAGATTAACATGCACGAGCAAAGATAGCAAACGCACTTGCCCCGGGGAAATAATTTGAGAAATCTTTGCATATTTTATTTAAAAGCATGCTGCGTTAGGCAGGGTAATAATGCAGAGCGATGGTGATTAGGTTGGGCCTGGAGGAATCGCAGCCTGGGACCCTCCCTCCTCTCTTGCTCCTGTCTCATCCTCCCTCCAAGCCGCCCCCAGACCCTCGGTGTCACACCCCAAACACCCAGCCCCATTGGGGGTGTCAGTGCATCGAGCCCCACGGGTTCGGAGCCTCTCCAAGCACCAGCACAGAGGTGCAGGATGCTCCAGCCCCACGCGTGTCAGCAGACGAGGGAATCCTTCCCCTGCACCCGCCCCAGGATTTACAGCATCCCAGGGGGGCAGTCGGGGGTCCCAGCACCCCGATCCCGCAGCCTCCATGAGGAATCCCGGCCACGGGATTCAGGTCCAGCAACACCGAGGTCCTACCTCTGCAAAACTGGGCTCAGCCTTTAGACCATCGTCTCCTGTTCGGAGTCAGGTGTTAAAGCCAGACTCACCCCTTGAACCGCGCCATGACCTGGGAACGCCAGCTGAGGAACACGCTTTAAAGATGCACGGCCCTTGCAGGGGGGTGTTCAGGCAGCTGAAAAGAAATGAGGTGATCCCCCCTCAGCTGCTTCTACCAATTTTCACACCCCTGGGGCTGGAGGTATGTGGCAGAGGTGGTTTGTGTCCCATCCCACCTGAAACCCCCAGGAGCCATCGCCCTCCCGGCCGCAGGGGTGGGCTGCAGCTTTGCCCCCGCCGCGGGGTTTCAGCCCAGCACAGCCCCTTGGCTGGCGGGGACCGCGCCACTCCTGTCCTCGGGGTTTTGGGCCCTCCTTTGGGTTCCTCCCCGCTAATTAATACCTCGCTCTGGTGAAAGCCGGGGCAGATGGAGGTGCCCCTCCAGGAGCCCACCGCTCCGCAGAGCAGGGCTGAGCCTCGGGAGGGTGCCTCATCCTACAGCTCCCATTAACGCTCGTGGTGTGAGGTTGGGTTAAAACCTGTGGTGCACGAGCCTGAAGATGAAGGTCCCACAGCTGTGCTGGTTCGTGGGGTGATAATTGGGCAGCGGGAGGGGAAGAAGCATAAAGAGGAGGCACAGCAGGGGCAGGGGCTTTTCCACTGAGTTGGAGGCTTCTTCCTTGCAGGGGTGGGCTTGACAGCTGCCCTGGCAGTCTGGGGGGATGCCTGTGATCAGGGCTGCTCCTCTGTGCTCTGCCCCTCTGTTTTCTGCTCCTGCTGGATGGAGAGATGGCTTAATGCTGCAGCTGGGAGGGGAAGAAGCATAAAGAGGAGGCACAGCAGGGGCAGGGGCTTTTCCACTGAGTTGGAGGCTTCTTCCTTGCAGGGGTGGGCTTGACAGCTGCCCTGGCAGTCTGGGGGGATGCCTGTGATCAGGGCTGCTCCTCTGTGCTCTGCCCCTCTGTTTTCTGCTCCTGCTGGATGGAGAGATGGCTTAATGCTGCAGCTTCCATGGGGCATCTTTTTTTGGGGGGGTTGTCCTCATCCCCTTCCTGCCGATGGGAAGTTAAACAGAAGGAAAAGACCCAAGATCTGTCCTGTTGGAGCTGGGCAAAGGTTTGTCTTTCAGCCTGCAGCCTCCTCCCAGGTGAGGGGCTGGGCCAGAAGCCGAGCAGACCCCAGAGGCAAAGGCAGCCCTGGGAGGGGCTCTGCAGCCATGCCTAGAAAGGCTAAAACCACCGAAAATGGGGCCATGGTGCTGCTTTAGCCTTGAAAATATTCATCTCTTCTTCAGAGAGGGCCTCTTCGTTCTGGCATTTAAAGCTTAAGGTCTTGTTTGTCATTTTTTTTCTGGGGTGATGAGGTGTTGCCAGTCATTCAAGAAATCCTTCAGCTGGGGGCTGCAGGGAAGATGAGCAATGCAAGAAACCAGCTTGGAGCAGCCCCGGAGCTGCCAAACCATCCTGCCGAAGAGCGGACACCCGGAGCGTTGTCCTTCCCGGGTCCCCGACGTCGCGGGGTGTTCAAGGTGCTCGGCGAGCCCTGGTGCTCGAGCCATCCGCTCCTGCCAGCCAGCACCTTCCGCAGACCCAGCTTGAAACATGGCAAAAAAAGCCTCTTCCCGGGCAAAGCCAGGCGCTCGGAAAGCTCCTGCCACATGCCTGGCTTTGAAATCTGACCCAGAGCCTGGCTCTCTCCCTGTCTGCTCCCATTATTAATAAACTTTGAAGGGCTCCCTTCTGTCCTTAATGAGATTAGTGTTATTTTCATGCATTGCTGCAGGGCAAAGGACTGAAAAAGTGGCTGATCTGTAAACTAAAGGGTGCTAATCTATAGAGGGTGGGTCCCTCATTCTCATGGCCTCGGGGGCTGGGTGAGAGTAATCAATTAAAAGAGGGGATTAGAGGTGCCGTGGTCACCTACTTTATTGAGGTCACCCTGACACTCTCCCCAAAGCAGGCGGCCGTGGGCGCTGCTGCACCAGGTCCAGGCCGGTCATTGAGGCTCTTCAGAAGGAGATAAAAAAAAAGAAGCCTTAATCACCAGCCCCTGTTTACACCCTGGACTCAAAGGAGCAGTGAGGAAAATCTGTTGTTAATATATTAATGGGCACAATTTGCTTAGCGGGTCTGGCTGGGCTTTGTAAATTAATGCTAATTTAAAGCACAACCTCACTATCCCTTTTTTTTTTTTTTTCCTTTCAACTTTATTCAAGTGCTTTCATTTCACAGTGAACTTGGGAAGGAAAAATACCTGACTTGACCAAAGACGGTGCTGCTTTTGCTTTGGTTTCATAGAGGTTGTTTTAACCACGGATTATTTCAGGGAAGGAGCGGGCAGCCTGGCTCAGACCGAGCGTGTCACGCACAGTTCTAGCACCCACGGTTGTCTATGGAAGAGATTTCCACTCTGAGTTTTTTCCTCACCAGAAAAACCTCCGGCAGCTTCACGCGGGGGTTGAGTCGCTGCCCGTGCTCTCTGCTGGTTGCAAACGAGCAGTGCTGGCCCGTGCTCCAGCAGCCCCGTCCTTCCCTCTGGGCTGCAAAACTGTGACTGAAAACTGCCCGAAGCCCTGACCTGCCCCTGGCCCACCTTGGGGAACAGGAGGGAGCGGTTCCCACGCTGCGGGGCTCGGGTGCTGACAGGAATAAAATGACATTTCGCAGTGAGCGGGAGCCTCCGAGCATCCCGGGCTGGGGACCACGGCACCCTGAGCCTTGGGCAGCAGGATGCGGCACATCCCTCTGGGAGTACTGGTGCACCCTGAGCCCGGCGATGCTTTCGGCCGTGACAAACCTCTAGCAGGGTGCAGGCCCTGGGCAGCTGTGCCAGTTAGTGGTGCCACAGTTGTCACCCGCAGACATGGCCTGGTGGCATCGTGCTAATGCTCATCCGACCTGAGCGCCGGCGAGGAGTCGGGAGGATGTGTCGCCGCCACCGTAACGCGTCCCCCGACACCCCGCGGGGTCCAAGCACACCCCCTGGATCCACTTCGCAGCGAGGACCATCCGACGCTTCGCTCCTCGCTTCCACGTGTGAAAGGGATGTCAGTTTGGTTTCGTGCCGAGCCCCGTTACTGTCTCGGTGATAGTTCTGGGGTGCTAAAGGGATTAGCAGCCCGCGCGCTGTGTGGGCACGGCGCCTTGCGCCGGCAGAGAACGCAGGCACAGCAGAGGCCGGAGCAGAGGCTGCGAAAATAATTACCTTAATTTCAAGACCAACTTTAGACGGAGGAGAAGCTTGATGCTATGGGGAGAGACGGCTGCTGCGCTGAGCGCTGGGGTGAAGGTCAGGCCTCGGGAAAGGAGTCTTTCTCACAGGGAGAGCTGAGACTGTGCTGAGCACCGCGAGGCTGATCTTCCTCAGATCGTTCATGCCTTTAAGCTTTTTCTTTCTCACGTGTGGCCCCCGCGGCCTCACGGTGGGTGCCTGCAGGTGGGGAACAGTGGCGAACAGCAGCAGGCACTAAGGGTGGGCTCAGGGAACCCCAGGGTGCAGGGCTCTCCGGTTCCCTAGGCCATTGCGAGGGGCCAGCGAGGTCGCTGGGGACATGGTGACTCTTGCTCCACCCTCAGCATCCTCGCTGAGCCCAAAGCATCACTGG
>NW_009707939.1:0-229 GCF_000703405.1 Apaloderma vittatum | reverse complement strand
CTGGAGAGCTGGGAAGGGGGGGACACTCCTCTGCATCCCTTCCAGCCCTGTCTGTAAACCGTCATCCCCTTGGCAGCGGGTTTAATCCTCGCAGGCAGAGGGTCCGGGCTGCATTGCCGTGGGCGCTGGATTAGGGACCGGCCCACAGCACTCCTTTGTCCTCCCTATTGTGGAGCATTTTGCTCGCCCCTGCTTTAAACCTTGTAACCGTTTTGCTGCCTTTTAAAAC
>NW_009707938.1:1357-1570 GCF_000703405.1 Apaloderma vittatum | reverse complement strand
TCCTTCCAGGAGGCGGTGAGGAATGGTCTGGTGGCCACAGAGGTGCTGATGTGGTTTTACATTGGGGAGATCATCGGTAAGCGCGGCCTCATCGGGTACAACGTCTGAAGATTTGTCCTCCCTAACACTGTCTGCGGTGCCGTGGTCCTGGGTGTGTAACGTGGCCTGTGATAATAAAGCCAGGAACTGGGGTCGAGCTGTTGTGGTTTTTTG
>NW_009707938.1:676-1014 GCF_000703405.1 Apaloderma vittatum | reverse complement strand
GGGGGGGTGGAAGCCTGTGCAGGTAAGTGGAGCTTTACAGTCTGTGTCCTCCTGGCTTGCCCTCGGCTGGAAGTGTGAGCTCCGTGGAATTCCACATGCTCGCTCGTTTTCAGCCACCTTTTCCAGAGGTGCACACGCATGCCTGGGAAGCCCCCGCGCTCTGACACACCTTCATGCTCAGAAGTTGTAGCAGGGGCTCCCTGGAGCCGGCAGCCCTGTCAGGGTAGGACTTTTAACCATTTTTATTGTCATAGAAGATGGTTGCCAATCAATATGGCTTCTTGCTGATACTGTTGCATCAGCTTTGTGTTCAGCGCCCTGGTGAAGGCCCAGCGTGC
>NW_009707938.1:374-637 GCF_000703405.1 Apaloderma vittatum | reverse complement strand
TCTCCTCTCCCTGCATCAGAGCTCACCCTCTCACAGCCTCGTCCCACCCAGCAGCCTCTTGGACTCCTGACAGGAAGCGCAGGTGAGCTCACACGCTTCCTATGTGGTGAACAGGTTATTGGTGGCATCAAGGGAAAGCTTTCTTTTTTTCTTTTTTCTTTCTTTTGTTTTTGGCAAAAAGAAGGGTTCCTGACCCAGCAGCTGTGGGTCACAACAGGTCACAGGTCACCTCCAGGTGACAGATGGGGAAACCGAGGCTTAGA
>NW_009707938.1:0-263 GCF_000703405.1 Apaloderma vittatum | reverse complement strand
CGTTGATTGATTTCTGCCTGGCACGGCCGAGCAGCAGCAATCCCAGAAAACCTCTTCTCTTCCTGGGACCCACTTCCTTTGCCGCCGTGGACTTCTTGATTTCTTACTCCTCTCTGAGGGGGTGATGCTTTCCTGCAAAGGGCCCTGGCAAATCTAATGGGGCTGCAGCCAAACGCCCGGCTGACAGGTGGGTGTGTGCACAGGCGAGCAGCGGCCCCAAACCCTGCCCCTCCCTGGGAGCTCTTTGCTTCCATCTTCCCAAA
>NW_009707937.1:0-516 GCF_000703405.1 Apaloderma vittatum | reverse complement strand
AATGAATATACGTAATTGTGGCAGATAATTTAATGCGCGTGTGTGTGTGTGATAGAGAGATATAAACTTCGGCCAACACAAGACCTGCCAGACAGATCAGCGGCAGAGATTAGTCCTATCCCTGGCGCCAAATAAAGTGACGCCTGTTTGTTAAAGCTCAGCCTGACCTGAAGGAGTTTAATTCTTGATTTCGATTCCAGAATCACAGAATTGCTTTGGAAAAGGACTTTTAAGATCATCAAGTCTGACCATTAACCCAACACCACCTTCCCTGCCCTCCCTCCTTCCCTTTCCTCTTTCTTTTCTCTTATAGGAGTTCAGCAAGATTGAAGTTTAACAAAGCAAATGACAGATGTGGAGGAGAGGACATGGATGCTTGGCATAATTATTTCTGAGGTATTTGTGCTTACATAAACCTTTAGCGGTGGTAATGTGACCTTTCCACCAGGAACTCTTACGTTTGCTGTCCCATCAAGCTGTCAGAAACCTTATTCTTATTTCCCTTTTGATTTTACT
>NW_009707936.1:12237-14168 GCF_000703405.1 Apaloderma vittatum | reverse complement strand
AATATATAATAAATAAATCCATACAAATTATCCATATAAAATATAACAGTATTTAAATTAATGTATAAAGCCATAAAGCAAGGAATAGGTAGCACCTCTGTGCCTTTCAGACCCTCTTACCAGCCTGCTTAAATATATATATGTCATGAAAACGAGCTCTGGAGCCCCCCAAGCCTGAAAATTTGTGCTGGGTTTAAAACGCACAAGTTTGGGCCATCCTCTTTAGACAGACAAGGCTTTGCAAACACAACAGCTACGTGTGCAGAGAGCGTGGGGCTGAGCAGCCCATCTCCAGCGAGCGAGACTGCCGGAGCACCGCTAATGTGGGAAAGCACCAAACCCAGCTGGTGTCTGTGCAAACTGTGGGAAATTTTCCCGTGTTTCACGACGCAGGTGAAAACTCACCCTGCCGCTTTCTACTATCTCCTTCTGTAAGTTTGTAGATGTCGTTACAAGAAGTCTGATAGCCTGGAACAAAGAACAGCGGGGTTTGGTGTTGATGAGGATTTTATAGAGACGGATTGATGCCATCAGGGGTGGGAAGTTACGGTTTTGCAGAGTCTTTGACGCCCCAGCTCGGCTCCTGCAGTACTGACCTTCATCAGATCTGTGCAGGAGTTCAGAATCCTGCAAGAAACAAGAGAAAAGCATTCAGTGTCGTCCAACGCTGTGTCCAGGGAAGCAGCCTGTGGCCTCAGTTAGAAAACGGGTCTTTTTTAGAGACAGGCCAGTCTGCAGGTTAGTTCTAAGCGGCTGAGAACAGTTACAGCTTAGACATACAAGACAAAGGTCCACCCCTCAAAAGAGAATTTCGTGCTCAGCATCAGGATGAGGCAGCGGCGGGTTGCAGGCAGGGCTCTGGAGCAGAGCACAGCCCGGCAGGGCTGGGGCACGGGACCGAAACCTGCCCACGGCAAAACTCACCGCTCGTTCACTTCAAGCTTAACACCGGAGCTCTCGTTTCTGGCCTGGCTCATCATTTCCTGTTGGGAAACACAAGAGGAAGGGTTGGATGACATCTTGCTGCGAGGGCGAGGAGGAGATGGACACGTTGCCGCCCCAAGGCACGAGAACGGCCCGTCCTGCAGCTCTGCCTCACCTCGATCCGCCTGACGGCATCCTCAATCGCCTCCGAGGTGGAGGCCATCTCCTTCTCAACCATGTCCCCCAGCTCTTCTTGCTTGATGTCTAAGCTCTTAGGCCTCAGCTCCTGTTGGAGGATGCAGCAGCCGCCAGGAGGTTTTAGGCAGAGGCAGAGAAGGGAACACTCATAAGGAATAACACCAAATCAAGGTAATCTGACTCTTTTTTTCCCCATAAATAAATGTATCTGCAGGAGCAGCATTCTGTAGACTGTGAGGGTGAAGGCACAGGCACCACCAACTTGCAGTGAACTTGCAGGGACCTCAGAGGTAAGAAATGCCCCAAATCAAGGTGACAAAACTCAGCCACACAGGAGCAGCTTCAGCAGGCCAGGGCTCCAGAAGGCTTTGGAGTGGCAGCCTTTGAATTAACAGCAGTTTAATGGAAAAGCCTAATCGGGGCTTCCTAAGAAAAAATATCTGAAAGTTGGGAAGTTTTATGCTCCCAGGGTTATTGGGCTGATCTGAGGGTCACTGCCTGCCTGCACCACCAGCAAGGGTCTTAGTGCTCAGAAGCCGAGATGGCTCCATGAAAAGCATCAGGACCTGTGGGTTTGGAGGACAAGCCACCCTGAAACGCTTGCTCCAATTCAGTGTCTCCAATCTCAGCTCTGGACAATGGGGAAAGACATGTCCTGATTTAAAACAAACAAACAAAAACCAGACAGAAACACAGCTGTCCGTCACCTCTCTGGAACACAGCCAGAAGGCTGTGAGCAAACATCCCACCCTGACAAATGGAGGCAACATCCTACTGCATTAACCCCCTGCCAGTAAATAATGCCAGTA
>NW_009707936.1:9689-12217 GCF_000703405.1 Apaloderma vittatum | reverse complement strand
AAGGAGGGTGGGCGGGGCCCCATCTCCTCCCTGGCCCAGCTGCAGGACCCCCCGCAGCGCCTGCCGCACATCCCCCAGCTCGGCACGCCCCAGCGTCTTTCTGTCCTTCAGCTCACCCAGGTAGTCCAGGCTCTGCTGCCCACAGTTCCGGCACACCTCCGTCAGCCCTGGGGAGACAATGGGTCGGTGCTGGATCCCTCCCTCGGCAAGGGGTCCCTCCATCCCTGCCCTGCCACCCTCCTCTTCCTCCTCCCCTCAGCTGCAGAGATGATGCCGCGCATCAGCAGCATCCAGCAAATTTCTCGCAGAAGAGCATAAATCAAGCAAAGCCGGGTTCCTGGCCCAAAGGGACGGAACGTCAGGGAGGGGAACATGGGGAATTGTGCCCCCAGAGAAGATCTGCCCCATATCCAGCTCCCAGAGGAGTGGGGTTTGGCACGGCCACCCCAAAACCAAGCCCCACAAACATCCATGCACAGCACTCACGGTCGGCGTGGTCGGTGGGAGCCAGGTGGGACGTGGCGCTGCCGTTCACGATGGTGTCGGCCGTCAAGTGTGCGAAGAGGGCCAGAGCCCCCACCAGCCCCGCAGCATCTGCCGGCAAGAAGATGTGGTCAGGAGGTGCCAGCCCAGGGCACCGCTCGCCTCGAATGCAGTCAAGGATCAGGACAAGAGCCTGGAGAGGTCGGTATTGTCCCCTTCACGCTTGCAGGTTGCTCCTTGAAACAGAACCCACCAACTCCATCCGCCGTGTCCCTCCACCACCAGGGCATTGCCTGCTTGCCGATGACCCCGGGGCAGCTGGGGGCTGCTGGATGTATCCAAGTTAAAGCAAGTTGCAAGCAATGCCACCGGTCCCCAGCCCCAGGTACCTGCCATGGAGGCCACGTACTGCGCGTGCCCGTTCTCCAGCGCGTCTGTGGACTCCAGCGCTGCCTGCGCCCGGCTGAGCAGGTAATCTGCAACAAATTTAGCTTCATTAGCACAGCCAGGCTGCCGAGTGCCTCAACAAGCATGAATGCCAACTCCTTGGGGCATCACCATGTGGAAGACAAGACAGCTCATATCCTCTTGGCCCTGGCCAGGGAACAGCACTAAAATCTGAGCAAAAGTGTGCTGAGAACCGAGCTAAAAATTCACTCCTGGGAAGTCTGACCTCAACCTCCTTGGGCATGATGCTTGGTAGGAAGCTGGGATGCAACATTATCAGTCTTGGAGGGAGAAGGGACTGTGGGTGGAGCAGCGCTTGAGCAGGATGTACCTGGGGAGCTGGTACAGCGGACGTGCAATGGGTCATCCAGCTTGGCCACTGCGTCGCGGAGGATGTCCTCTGCCTCCCGCACTGTCTCCTGAAGGATGCTGAACTGCTTGTCCAGCAGCTTCTGCTGCAGGCTCTGCTCCTGGTTGCTCTGCAGGGTGGGAGGAAGAGGCGAGTGGTACAGCTGGGACACGGGACCCCTATCACTGTGGCCGCATCACCAGCAAATCCCTCGAGAGCCCCTTTGCAGGATTAAACCCAAGCATTCCATTATTGCTGGTGCAAGTCATATCCCACCGGCTACAGCGGTGATGGCTCAGGTGAGACCCCAACTTCTCAGCACCCCCAAACATGTCTTGCCCCCGTGAGCAGAGGGGCAGCAGGCGGGGCAGCAGGCCCCCCTCACACCCGCGTCCCTGCCCCCCGAGCCTGCCCTGCAGCTCGCTGATCTCCTTCGTGGCCTTGTCTGCCTCCCGGCTCAGCTGCAGCTCCTTCTCCTCGACGAGGCCACGTGTGGAGAGCAGCTCACACTCCTTCTCGCTCACCGATCGCCTCAGCACCTCCTTCTCAGCGTGCAGGGCCTCCACCTGGGCGCTGAGCTCCGCGCTCGCCTGCCAGCGGGGCCAGAAGACCCCCATCACTCACTCATCCCCGCTGTAAGCCCGACAGTTACGCAGGGGGAAGCTGAGAACACACCCAGCTCAAGACACTGATGGGGTGGGACCCACATTCAGCCCCATGACCACTCCCTGGCTCAGCAGTGGAGGCCAGCACATCGCCTGGCATCACAGGGATATGTGATGGGGATTGGGGGGCATCCTGCGCCCCGAGCCTCGTACCTGCTTGGCGTGGCTGAGGGAGCGCTGGGCCTCATCCCGCCCGGCCCGCCGTTTTTCTGCCGCAGCTGCTCCATCTGCACGCTCTGGTCCTCCAGCTGAAACCGCACGCCCACGTCAGGGGCTCAGCCACTGCAAACAGCCTCCGTCCCCGCTCAGTGCCGGTGCGCAGCCGGGATGGCAGGAACAGCCCGGTCGTGTTTTGCAAGAGCAGTTTTCAGGGTCTTGGGTGGGAAGGACTCCTGAAAGGGCTCCTTTCTCCAGGGCAGGAATTTTGGGAGCAGCCCCCAGCTTGGGCCCCAGAGAACGAAAGCACCCAAATCCTTCGATTCGCATTGTGGCATTTTCTCAGGGGAAGAAATGGCAGATTTGGGCAAGTGGGAATGACGTGTGCATTAAACAACACCCTCCTGAAGAGCCAGAGCAGCTCATTT
>NW_009707936.1:0-9582 GCF_000703405.1 Apaloderma vittatum | reverse complement strand
ACTGGCTCACCTTCATCTCAGCCTCTCGCTTGACCTGCTCCACCTGAAACGCCAGCTGCTCCTTGACTCGTGCCACCTCCTCCTGGCTCTGCTGCGTGACCGTCAGCTGCTTGGCGGTGTCAGCGTTCTGCGTGGGGACACGGGGCTTACAGGCATTTGGAGGGGGGACTTTCACCATCACTGCCCTCGAGACACCCTTCTCACGGCATTCAAAACGCCGACTGCCAGGGGACACAAATTCAAGGGGTGTCCCCTGCCTGGTGCTCAGAGATCCCTGGGTGCAGGGCAATGGGACTGATACAGGGTGGGGCTGGGCAGGCACAAGCCCCACTAGTGGTGGCAGAGGAATGAAGGCAGCAGCGTTACCTTCCTCAGGAGCTCGGCATGTGTGTTGATGAGCTCATTGTGCTTCTCCTTCAGCTTCGTGTAGCGGATCTCGGTGGCGCTGGCTTTCTCTGGATGGGGCAGGAAAGCATCAGCATCCGTGGCGCGGGCTCCCCGCGGCCAACGGGCGCCATAGGGCACCTACTTTCCGCTTCGGCGCAGAGCCGCTGGGACCTGTCGCTGTCCTGCTTCACCCTCTGCAGCCTCTCCAGCTCATCCCGCAGCTGCTCGTTGTCCACCAGCGCTTTCTGCTTCTGCTTGCGCTGCTCCTCTACTTCACCCTCCAGGCTGTTCACCTGAGCCTTGAGCTGCGTGATGTACCGCTGCGCCTGCGGGACACCGGCACCGTCCTGCACCAACGCCAGCAACAACTCTGCCCTCCCTGACATCCTTATCCAGGTGCCCAGCTGCAATTTGGGCAAGGCATCTCTCCTCTCATGTCTCTGTAGCCACTCTGTCCCCGCTGCAAGCAGCGTGTCAGGATGCCAAAGGACAGGTCTTGCATGTCCCCACCCCATCTGCCTCAGGAAAAAGGATCTGGCACTGGGAGAGGCCCCAAAATGTGCCACTGGCTGCAAGTACCCTGTCAATGCTGCATCCTGTTGGTGTTTCCAGCTACAGCACCAAAAAATGCCCTTCTCTCCTCTACTGGCTGCTCCCTGGCAAGGCTTTACCTCCAGTTTAATCTTTTCCATCTCTGCACGGAGCATGTCCACCTCCTTCTTCAGGCTCTCGATCTGGGCATCCCTGCGGAAAAAGGCAGGTCGGTCCCATGTAGCAGCAGCAGCCACCGCCCCCTCTGTGTCCGCCACCGTGCACCACTGTACCTGTCGTCCCGAATGCCGTTGGGTGGCCCGAAGGTTTGCTCAAATACGGCTGAGGTAACCTGAGAAAGACAGAGGGAGCTGAG
The DNA here is from genome assembly GCF_000703405.1 of Apaloderma vittatum. Classification (NCBI taxonomy): domain Eukaryota; kingdom Metazoa; phylum Chordata; class Aves; order Trogoniformes; family Trogonidae; genus Apaloderma; species Apaloderma vittatum. Next base: position 8,288 of record NW_009707936.1, on the reverse strand, counting down.
TCAGGCTGCGGGTGCCTGTCCCCTCGCCGGTCCCAAGGTCCCCATCCCATCCCTGTGCCTCCACCTGAGGTTCCGTGGTGGAAGCCGTGCTGATCTCAATGAGATTCTCTGGCTCCTCATCCTCAGGCGCTTCCTCAGGAATGACAACCACTGGCTTCACGTGCTCAGCCAGCGCAGACGCCCGCAAGAAGTTCGGGGGACTCTGCAAGGACAAGAAGTCGTGGTGGCACTGTCTGGGGTTTTGGGGACCACCAGAGGCAGACCGCCAGGGAGAGGTAGCCAGCCATCCCCCGGCTGCTGAGATGGGCCAGGGGGTACCCCACGGCATCCCCAGACTCTAAACCCATCCCTGGGGACACCCTCATGCACCCTGAACCCACGGGCTCTCTAAAGCATCATGTATGACCTGAGTCTCACCATACCTCGGGCAGCCGGGGAATCTGGATGAGCCGCTTGAAATACAGCATGTCGGATGCTTTCTTAAAGAAGTTTTTGAGGCTGGAGAGAGGGAGAAAGACAAACTGCTCGCAGCGGGGCTTGGCAGGAGGGAGGGGACCCTGCCACCTCACCTCAGCCCCGGGTTACCGGCGAAACTGCTCATGGAAACGGTCTCGGTGGCCCTGCAGTGTGTCAGCCGCGAGACCTGTGATAATGGAGGGGGACAACCATGACTGATCTGGGGCTGTAAGTTTATTCATGTGCACCTGAATCCCTCTGGTGCCAAAAGCCAGCGGATAAAGGCCAGGTGGGCGCAGGATGTGAGAAGTCAGGATGGCAGTGGGGTGTCCCTGTCCCTGGCACAGGGACAAGTGGGCATGGGAACCCCAAAATACCCCTGGCACTGGGCTGCCCAACAATCCCATGCAGCAATCCCAAGGCACATCAGCTTGAACCCATTGAGGACAAGTCCTTTTAATTCCTTCATCTGGGATATCTACGTGGGACGGAGCCCAGCTGGGATATGGGAACCTGGTAATGGAAGTGTCCAGCCAGACAAGCCTGACCCAGGAAAAGCCCAGCGCAGGACATGTCCCCAGGGACTCACAGGAATGCAGCTTGAACATTAACTTGACGGCGTAGTGGTAGAGATGACTGCAGTCCTGGATGACCTGGATGAGAGGGGCCAGGCGGCACTGCACCGCTGACATCTGCGACACCGCCATCGAGGTGTTGAGCTGCCTGAAAACTGAAGCAGTGAGCGCGGTGAGGTGCCAGCGCCGTGTTTGCAAAACCATCCCGCCCCAGGCTGCCCGGCTTGATCATTAACCACGACGGATGTGGCTTTGCCGGGAAATGGTGCCAACACCAGGGGTTGCTGCTTGTCCTGTGCCACTAAACTGGGAACAACCCCACTCCGAGCAAAAAAAATACCCAAAGGGACCGTGGTGGCCAAGGGAAGGGGTGCTCAGCTCTAGCCAGAAAGGAGGCATTTAATCTCCTGTAAAGGCAGGGGAAGGTAAGAAGTTTTGTTCTGCTCTATTTAATCATGCAAGGAGCTGGGAGATGATCCCAGGGCAGGGGACAGGCCCACTGGCACCACAACCTTGCCTGCCCTGGCTCGGAAATAGATCCCTTCCCTTGGCAGAAATCCAGCCAGCATATCCACTCTGGCTTCTTCCCCGCTCAGCTTTAAAGTATTTATGAGCATAAATTCTCTGTATAACTGGGTCAGGAGGAGAAGCAGGAGCCTGATGGGAGCCGGGAGCACGGTCTCTCCCGCTGTGCCCTGTTTTCCAGGACAGCTCTGTGTTCCTGAATCGCAACAGCGGAAGAAACTGATGCACTTTTAAGCTATCTAAAAATTCCTGGAAAAGGAGGTGGGAGAAGCAAACACGGGAAGGGGGCTCCAGCCCTTCCCAGGGGTATTTCAACGAGGGGAAATGTGTATTTAGAGAGAGGTACAGCCCCATCCTCTGCTTTGGCAGGTCAGAATGGATTTGGGTAACGCGTATGATTAACAAGGTTGTACCAAAAAGAAAGAAAAACGTATTTCAGAGCAGCACTGCTCAGAGAACAACACTCTGCACTGCTCAGGTGGGCTAAACCCAGCCACATTCCTTAAATATTTTCATACAACTACCCCTACAGAGCATCAGCAGGGGAATCCAGCTGAGAAAGAACCTCAGAAATCTCATCGGAGGAGGAGGAAAGACCTGAGCCTCTGACCTCAGCCTCCCCAGCCGGAACTCCATTCCAAAGAGCGAAACTATTGCTCAAGAGCCCTGGGGCGAGCGGGAGGGACCTGCCACCTCCTCACCTGACTCCGACAGCTTCAGCTCGCAGTCCAGGTAGTCGAACAGCTCGACCGTCAGCTGGAAGCTGCCAAAAGAACCAAAAACCCCGTCACCCGGCAGCAGAGACACCCTTGCCCCGGCTGCTCGTGTTTGCTGCAGGTCCCCATGCCAGCAAGGGCTCGGACTGACAAGAGTTTGATGGTTTTGCTCCCTACATTTATGCTCCTCACCGCTCTGTGGGTACAGGAGGGATTAGGCACATCTGACCAATTTATGAAACACCGACGGCTGCCCTGGACACGACCCGTTTTGTTATCAGGATGCTGCCAGCTGGGCAGCACGGAGCTGGCGACCACGCACCAGGCGCTGTGCTCCCAGCCAGGACACTCACATGTTGTTCATGTCCGTCCCCGCGGTCTTTTCCAGCACCTCATCTGACACTTCGAGGCCTGGAGGGAACTCAGGATGCTTTGTAAAAAGGAAAAACAAAAACCCAACAAACAAACTAGCAATTGCTGCCAATATTTTTGCCCGTGCAACACATCACCCAGCAAAGCCCCGTCCTGCTGACACAGCAGGGTGCGGAGGGGCTCACCTTGATGTGGAAGGAGATCTTGGTGAGAAGGAGCCGTGTGTAGATGCTCACCAGCTGCCCGTACCTGTCGTGCAAATGGCCCTGCCAGAGACACGAAGGGAAATCTGGCGAAACTGAAGCGACGAGACCAGACACAGCAGAGCCCAGGTGTGCTGGTGAATCTGCGCCAGGCCGACAGCTCTCGCGCTCTTGCCCTTTGCCGCGTGGGCAACCATCACCCGGCGGGGTCAGAGCCAATGGGATATCTCATGGGGTGTTCTGCCCTCCCTGCATCCGAGATGTTTTTTTCAAATGTCAAACCTTCGTTTGGCCCCACTCACCCACAGGTCCCCTGTCTCTCGGATGTTGCTGCGGTACCTCTGGCAGTCCTGGAGGACCTGGGGACAAAAAACCGGGAGGGATGCACCATGGTGGGGCTGCCTGCCCTGAAGCTGGAGAAAAGGATGGATCCGGCCCCTTGGGTCACTCCAGCTTTGGGAGATGTTCAAGATCTTCAAAAGCAACCACAGGCTGGGGCTTTGGGTGGGGAGGTTTCAAAGACGTGAGATGACGGAGTGTTTCACAGCCCCACGGCTTGGGAAAGGTGGCCAAGACAGGGAAGGAAACCCACCCTCTGCACAGAGGGACATGGTAAAAGCCAAAACCTTCCTGCGCAGCAGCAGTGCGGGAGGGCTATTTCAGAAAGGACACTCACGTTGGGGTGCCCATCGCGTAGGACCTTGTGCAGGACGTGGCAGAACTTCCAGCTGAGGATGGCGCTGCTGGGCAGGGGCAGCCCAATGGCGTACGACCAGAAGGTAAACGCTCCTTTCTCGTGGTGCGTCCCCAGGATGATCCCTTCCCAAAGGTCAAGGCCAACCAGACACACACGGGAGCAGGGGACAGGAAGAGCTGGGGACTATTCCTGTTCAACATTCATTAGAAAGGGGACACGCACCAGGCGTACCGCGGGCACAGAGCTCCCCTGTGCAATGCTGCACCTGCAGATAAACCCCCCATTTATTTTTTCTAGGCACAGTGGGCGCCCTTTGCATTTTATCACCATTTCGTTGCACTGCTCGCTTGCCTTTTCACTGATGGATGAAGCTATGTGATGCCATGCCCCAACCAAGCTCTGTGTGGGTCTTCTGCCCCCCAAACCTCCAGCCCTGCAGGGTGAAAACCCTCCGGCCCTGGCACTGGATCTCCTCCACACCGTCCAGGTGAGCCAAGGGAAAGGATACGGCGAGCATGTTTCTCTTTCACTGGTGCTTCTTGCGTATTTATGGCTTTGCTGATGCTGATGGCCTGCGAGGAGAGAGCAACGGTCACACACATTGCGATCCCTCACATCCCCAAAGTGAAGTGCTGATGCTTTGGGGGAATACCCTGAATTTTACAATGTATTTTCACCTCAAAGCTGTTTGGGATGCATCAAAACAGGCCTTTTTTTTCCAGCCACAAAGTGGCCCATTAAAAACCCCCATACCCAGCACAACTGGTCCGAGCTGGGCTGTTACCGACCGCGCTGCTGATGCTCCCTGACGTCCCTGTCCTGTGAAACAAGGAGGCCGAACTCAGCGCCACGCCCAGGGAGCATTAAAGCACGACATCGAGATGCCAAATTCCAGAGTTGTTTGTCTAATCAAAAGGAGCCTTTGAACCAGGAGGTGTGTGCGTGGCGGTTGGGGGGTGTTTGCTGCCCGCAAACAGCGCGTGGGGAAAATGTAGCCCCCGAGCAAGGAGGGAGCGGCGGCCACAATGCCCATTTTGATGGAGCAAAAATCCAGAGCAATACGATTATCAGAGGAGGATTATCTATATTTCAATGTGTTTGATCACAGCACGCTTTAAATCACAAGTTTGTTCCAAAAGATGACCCCAGAGAGAGGCAGGTTGCGTCTCACACATGATGACAGGCTGCAAAACTGAGTTACTGTGACCGACGAGGACCTTTGTCTTCCTCCTCCCTCCTCCTCCCCAGGTCCTTGCAGACTCAACTGAGCTGCTTTGCCCTCACACTAGTGCTCAGGTTGTGCCCATGTCCATGAGCCCGCAGTCACTGGCAGAGGGAAAAGTCCCAGCCGGGAAGGCAGGAAGCAGCCCCGCCACCGGCGCTCGTGCCGGAAGAGAAACCCGGTCCCTCCCTGCAGCGCCACAAGCTGTAAAACCTTATGAAAATCTTATCACCCCTCCAGGGAAAGCACCTGCTTCAACACGGCTGCTTGAACATGGGACGCCTCCGAATCGAGGTGCTTTCTCGTGGGAGGAGGAACCCGACACTGAGCTATCGAGTGCTCCTGACTGACACAGGAGGAACCCGAGAGGGCGATGCACCAAATCTGCCCGCAATGAGCCCAAAACAGTGGCGTCCACGAGCCAGGCACAACAGTGACAAAACCACTGTGAATATATCTCGAAAAGTGAGCCTGTCCCGAAATACTGAGCCCAGCCCAGCTGGGAAAAGGGACTGGTTTTGCCTTTCTCGTACCGGGAAAGCCCCCGTGTTACCCCGCCATGTGGGGCTGTAAAGCAGCCGCCGAGTTAAGCCGCTGACTTTCTGTAATCCTCTTATCCCTGCAGGTTAACGAGCCTGCACAGCCCAAAGCTCCCAGCACCTCCACAGCCACCCCAAAGCCTCAGCCACCCCAAAGCCTGGAGCCGGCAGAGAGGCTGCACCCTCTGCCATGGCTCTGAGATGTGCCCCAGGTCCTCAGGGCTGCCAGCATCTCCTGGTACGATACCAGAATGATGGCTTATTGACAGAAAGCAAGGTTTGTCACCTGCCAGCAATGGACAAGATGATGGTTTTTGCAAGGCAAGGCTTGGAAATGCATCTTGCAGCACAGAGCTGCTGGAGGGGTTATCGTACCTTATTGAAGTGGGGGGAACAGGGCAGACACATCTCCCAGAGACGCATTTTTGCTGCCCACTGGGTGCAGGATCAGCACGACGCACTCCTCCCAACCCATCACGCTCCTCCCAACCCATCGGCAGGAGCCAGGCTCAGCTTTGAGCCCCACGGGGCTGGAAGGAGGCACAAGAGGAGGGACCGATGTGCAAGATGAGAGAAGACCCCTGGAAAAGAAAAAGCCACACCACGTTCCCAGGGACAGGAGCTCGGCTGCCTGGCGCTGCCCAGCTGGCCTGTCCCAAACCCAGGCTATAATTTCCACTGGTGCAAGTGGTTTTGTCTTGTTTATTGACCATAAACTCACCTCCAGCTCAAGCAGACAAAATTTAGCCCGGTAGCTGCCGGCAAGGCTGGTTTTATCCCTGGTGATTCAGCACAGAGGTTTCAACTGAGACTTTCAGAATAGAGGAGCAGACCCGTGCTGGGGCAGCCCCCAGCCCACCCACAGCACCGCTATGATGGAGACATCACATCCAGTGTGGTCCCAAATAAACCATGGTGGCACCAAACCAATTCCAATCCCTCAGGGCTGCTGGCTCACATGCGTTTTCATTGACTCCAAACCCCAGGTGGGTCAGGAGGTCCATGAAAAGCGGATGGTGGGACCAGGGGTTGACACGGGATGATGTTGCAGCCTGGGACACGCGTGTCTTTAGGATGTTCCTGCCAGCTGCCCGGCAAAGATGAGCCACAACGGATGGCTCTGAAACAGGGAGATTCACCCTTGACCATCATTGGCACATCCCGAGATGGGCAGGTCTCAGTTGTCACTGCAAGCACGCAACCAGTCTGGACAAAACCTTCTTGCCACCTGCGGACGGTTTCCCGTGGCTGCTGGGGAGCGATGCAGCCCCAGCCCCGTTGGCTGGGGGGGCCAACCCCAAAACCTGACTGGCTGCGGGCTGTGGGAGCCCACATAGGTGCAGCCTGTACACCTTACTCACAGCCCTCACGTACCAAGCCGGTGACTAAATCTGGGATCAAAGCGCCCAAATGAAGGAGCACAGTTTACATCCACCCTTGCTTTCCAAGCTGCTTTTAATTACGGCGTGATCCTCCCCGCCCACAGCTCCCCGAAGCCCCGGCATCCCGCGGGGCCACAATCCCCACCTGGCAGGTGGATGCCAGGTCCCGGCGCGACGCCGCGGCGGGGAGTGATTTTTTTTGGCAGCGGGACGTTGAGCTGGAAACCTCCCCAGTCCAGGCAACACGAGGGCTGCTGGATCAGCTGAAGGGCAAATGGCAGCCTCCTTCCCAAATTACACCAAAAAAAGCACCACTCAGCAGTCACACACGCTGTGTTCCTGGTGGCTCTGGAGCTCACTGGATTTTTAACCTTCTTGTTTAAGAAAAGCAAAAACTGGCCATAGAAAAGTGCAAGTTTTGCCTCCTGTCAGACCGCAGAGCAAGTGCCCGCCATGGGAGGGTCACTTCCCACCTCCCACGCGTGGCTGCTCCGAGGGGTACATCTGCGTCACCCTGACACCAGACCTCGAAAAGCATTTTCAGGGAAAGCAGGTGACCTTCACATCACCCACAACCACACCAGGATCAGCAACCTCCGTCCGCACCCGCAGGCATCGCCCTGGCCTTTGCTCTCGGTTTCGGCAGCATCGTTCTCCAAAGTGATGTGAAACCCTCGGCCAGCGAAGGCACGCGGAAGGGACACGCCGCCGGCGTCCCTGCGATACAGAGGCGACCAGTGGCCATCTCTGCAGCTGCTATAATTAGACGTAAAAGGCAGATCAATACCCACAAACTGACATCGGAACAGTTTTGCTCTCACCCAGAGCGCTGCTACGGGAAACCACATTAGGATAAAGCTCCTTTAGGACGGTTTTTCAGTTGATGGAAAGAAAGATCAGTTCTGGGTGGTGAATGTGACCATCAGCCCGTGCGCCCAGGGTTTAGCTTCAAGGGAGAGTGACCACTCACTCGCCCTGTACTGGGCTCTACCCATGGCATCCCTGCGGCTGAGAGCGAAGCTGCACCCACACGGGGCACAAATCCCACTGAAAGGCCCAAAACGCTGTGGAAGGGCAGCAGAGGGGAAACGCGCTCCTGCCCGCCCGGCACGGGCTGCCCTCCGGCGTACGAGGCATCGCTGCTGCTGCGATTTTTTATCAGCGGTGCCCAGCGGGACGACTGAAGGAGACGCGTCCAGAGGGAACCGGAATTGCCGGTTTTCTCGTGTTGCTCCCCAAACTCAACAAGCTCCGGTTCCTACCCAGAGCGGCCGAGCAGCACCGTGACCCCATGAGGCCCGAAATCACCTGCACTGGTGCTCGCCGGTGCCAAACCGGCTCAGGGGCTGGGGAAGGACGAGCAGAACAGGGCAAATGGGAAAAACGCCTGCGTTGAATTTGCAGTCTTAAAAACTAGAGGGGTCAGAGGACGTGTGCCGAGAGGGCACTATTATTTCTGCTGGGGCAGCCAGCGAGCCTGGCCCTCTGCCCAGCCCAAATTAATTTCTCGTTTTATTATTCCCATCCTAATTAATTAACTTCTTCTTCTCCATATGCCAGCCCCGCTGGTGCCCAAGCATCGCTCCCCTTGTGGGGGCGGC
>NW_009707935.1:278-1519 GCF_000703405.1 Apaloderma vittatum | reverse complement strand
CCGAGCAGAGAGCGGGGCTGGCTGCTCGCTGCTTCACCGAGCTCGCCGGGAACGCTGCTTACGCTCTCTGCCTCGATGTCCTCCTCCCCACATGCTTACAGGAATTTATATCGGCTTTTTATTAATTAAGTGCTGCAGCCACATGACTCTGCTAACTACCAGGTAGGTGGGCTTCTCAGGAAACCAGGCTTTGTCTGGACGGAGCGGCAGCCGGCGGGGCGATGTGCAGGAGGGGGGACTTCTCTTCGTCCCGCACGGCTGCTGGGAGGAACAGGTCCCCACCAGCCCCAAAAACCCTCAAGTTTTCTGGGAGCGATCCCCACCGCCCTTCCAGGCCGCTTCCTTTTTCCAGCTGTGCCTAAGCCGCGCTGAGGCTGCAGCCTGAGGACATCTAGTTCCCGGCTAGAGAAATACCAGGGCTCCAGGCTCCTCGCCAAAGACACGCCGAGCTCTCGACCGATTTTCGATGGGAGTATCGCCCACCCATAGCTCCTGGCAGGCACCCAGCCAGAGTTTGGAGCCTCCACAAGTCCTCCAATTCCTGACCACTGCGCGTTCTTCAGGCTCCCACCTCTGCTCCAGGCCCCTCGTTCATGTATTCTTTGGTAAAGCTGCAGCTCCCCAGAGCCAGACGTTCTCAGAGGAGAGACCTTGCACAGCCTGGGCTCGACTCCACCGAGGGAAGGAAGGAAGGAAGGAAGGAACTGGCTGCTCGGTTCTCCCCAGCCCCAACGCTGGCTTTCACACCCATCCTATGTGGCTCCCGGAGCTTCTTGGTTGCAGAGATATTCAAGGGCTGCTCCAAAACCCAAAAGGAGCTGCGGCCAGCCTGACGCAGCCTTGGTCGCGGTGGAGGTGGCATCTCTGTGGTCTCTCACCGGCCGGGGCTGCAAGGGACGTGCGTTAGGGATGCAGCACCCCAGTGCACCACGGGCCACTTCTTGCTTTTTCGACTGCAGGTTTTCCAAGCAGCGCGGGCAGGCAATTGTGCGAAAGGATAGGGACCTGCAGCTTGGGCGCAGCACCCAGCACCCTGTCAGGACCCGACCCCGACAGGCAGAGGGGAGCGAGGAACAGAAAAAAGGGGTGGTGGGAGATGCTTCTCATAGGGCTTCCACAGTCCCCTCTTGTCCTGACGGCAGCGGGTCTGAGAGCTGTTGGTTGGAAACCCCAGTGCCAGAGGCCAGAACGGAATCACCTTTCCATTTGGATCCCCGGATACACGCACAGGGCAGCTAATT
>NW_009707935.1:0-249 GCF_000703405.1 Apaloderma vittatum | reverse complement strand
GTCAAACAGGTTCGTGGACAAACAGTTTCGCTGCTCAGCTGGTCTTGTCCCTTTTGGGGACACCCGTGGCCTTGGGTGGCTTCAGCCCGGCAAGGAAATTGGGGGACAAGTTGTAAGATGGGTTCAGCGGGCTGTGACGCACCCACCGAAGGAGGCTGATGGCCCTTGCCAGGCTGCTCCCGCACCCTGCCACCCACCGTGGATGACACCCAAGACCTCCCACCACCAGTGCCAGCTCTAGGGGTTTTT
>NW_009707934.1:1567-2049 GCF_000703405.1 Apaloderma vittatum | reverse complement strand
GCAGGGCAGGCAGCACGTCAGCCCCGCGGCAGAAATAGCTCCCGAGCTCCCCGTGGGCTGGCCCGTCCTTCGCCACAAGCGAAGCCCAGGTGAGCACCAAGAAGGGCACGTCACACGCTGAGCACTTGGTCCAGGCGCGGGCCCGTTTTAGAGAGCTAATGAGACCAGCAGTCACCTTCATCTAAGTCTCCACCAGTGGAGTTTGTCCTAAATAAGCCCAAACTCTCCTCGGAGGAGAGCATCACGCGCCGGGTCCAGCCCAGCGCTCCGTGTGCCAGCACAGCCTGGCTCAGCACGGCTCCCGGACACCGTCACAGCCATCGGGGACGTGGGTTTCTCCTCCTTCCCAGCCCTGGTCCAGGGACCTACAAGATGATTCCCAGGAGAATTTTTTCCCGGATGCGTCTTCGCAGCTTTTGTTTGTCACTACAGGCTGGACAGCAGCACTATCTGGACACCGAATAATTGCAAACTAAGGGTTA
>NW_009707934.1:706-1423 GCF_000703405.1 Apaloderma vittatum | reverse complement strand
GGGGGAGCCACTTTGTTTGCTTTTGACTGTGTTGGCGCACTAATAAATGAGCCAATTTATTACATGTGACAAGCTTGTGGTACACCCCAAGGACCTGAATTAGACGGGAATTTTTAACCTCTAAAAACCACCAGGAAAGAAAAAAAGAATGAAAGAAGCAAAGCAATTCTTCCTCCTGCAAACGCAGCCTGTAGTCGATCTGGCGGCAGCCCAAAGAGACGCGGACGTGGGGGATCGCAGCACGGGCAGGGAACGGGACGGTCCCGGGAGGGACGGCAGCGCCAGCAGCCGAGCGCCGGCGGAGCCAAGACCGGGCAGGTCCCACCGGTGCCTCCAGCGCCGCAGGGAGAGGAGGGCAGAGGATCTGCAGGCCAGGAGGTTGCCGAGACCCGCCCCAGCCCCAGTGGGGCCTCGCCAAGGACAGATCCAGCACGGGGGCCGTGTGGCGAGACACGGGATTTGGGACCTGACCCCTGGGGCCCATGAGCTGTCTGATGGCAAATCCCCGCAAACACCCGAGCGACCAAAGGCCGCGAAGCCGCAGCTCCGTCGCGGCAAAGCAAACGGAGAAACGCGCACCGGCAGGTCGGCTCTGCTGCTCGCGGGAGAGCCCCGGCACGAGGCCAGGTGACAGGCAGAGCTCGGCCACGGCAAATGCATCTCTCAGAGCCCCTCGTCTCCTCTGATGTTCAACAGGACCGAGGCTCTCAGCCAAGT
>NW_009707934.1:319-644 GCF_000703405.1 Apaloderma vittatum | reverse complement strand
CCACTCGCAGAGACGAGCACAGCATCGAGCTCGGAAAGGGAACTCTGGGCTCAGCTAACACGTGAGCAAAGCCAGCAAATACTTAAAAGGATTCCCCAGGGAGGAAAACCTCACACATAATAGACAGCATTTCAAGAGACTCCGACATGAGTACATTAGTGCAATGTAAATAACCCTGCGCGCTGCCGGGGCGCAAGCGGCGTACCAAGCAGCGTGCAAGGGCCGCGCCTGCAGCCTGGGCTTAAAGAAGAGCTCAAAAAATAGTAATAAAAGTCATTCTCTCCCTGCCAAAAAGATAAGGAGGATGAGGGCCTGCTGGAAGCCC
>NW_009707934.1:0-251 GCF_000703405.1 Apaloderma vittatum | reverse complement strand
GCGTGCCCTGCGTGTGCTGACCGGTCGGGCTGCGCTCGTGCAAGCCTGGGCAGGAGCGTCCTTCACGCCCCCCACCCTTGGGGAGGGCACGTACGGGTGCCAGCGAGCCCCTGGCCAGATGTGCAGCAGCACCGCAGCCTCGCAGAAGCTCCTTCGGGCCCCCAAACCCCAGTGGTGGCTGCAGGGCCGGGAGGGAACCGCTCCCCAGGAAAAGAGGGTTGCCAAAGCCGGGGGTCTGCGGTGGGTCGGGA
>NW_009707933.1:359-619 GCF_000703405.1 Apaloderma vittatum | reverse complement strand
GGATGCAGGGGGTCTGTGCCCCAGGATCACCAGTACTGAGGGACCGGCGCAGCCCAGCAAAACAGGGCACGTCCCCAGCCCCAGAGCCCCCCGGCCTGGTGGGTGCCTGCTTTAGGGTGCACATCCCCTTCGAGTCCGCACTTGGGGTTCTTCCTGTGTCTCAGCAGCTCTGCAGCCCGGCCCTGCACACAGAATTTTGCAAAAGCAGCTCGGGGTTGGGGGAAACGGATGTTTTGTGGCTCCTCGTTTGATGGTTTCCT
>NW_009707933.1:0-227 GCF_000703405.1 Apaloderma vittatum | reverse complement strand
CCAAACAGGCAGAGGGGCAGAAAGGACGAGACCTTTGGGGGCATCCCAGTTTCCAGACCCTCAGCACCCAATCCTGAGCCGCCGAGCCGCCGCAGGGATGGGCTCTGCCACAGCGGGTGGGAAAAAAGAGAGAAGGAAAGCAACAGGGCGAATTTCAGCGGGTTCCTGGAGGACCTGAATGATGGCGGGCGAGAAACATCCATTTGCGGGGGCCGAACGTCCCCGTC
>NW_009707932.1:21729-21965 GCF_000703405.1 Apaloderma vittatum | reverse complement strand
TCTCAGCTACGTTCTTATTTTTAAATATTTTTTTTTTATATAAAACCACTTTCCAGCTCCTCTGAATTATAGATGAAATACTCAGCTTTATTGTCATGGTGATTTTAGTGCCTGGCTCTTCTCCTCCGAGTACAGTGACACCAGGACACGGCCTGATGGAGCCTGACTTGCTCTGGGTCAGCCTCCTCCTCCTCTTTTGGGCCACCTCCAGCCCTGCACAGCCCTTGCTAGGGCAC
>NW_009707932.1:14251-21650 GCF_000703405.1 Apaloderma vittatum | reverse complement strand
CATCCCTCAGCACGGGCCATCTCTGGAGGACACTGGCTCCATCACCGTGACAGAGGCACCTGGAGAGCCACCGCTAGTCTGCCCCCACCCCGGCAGGTCTGTCACCGAAGGCGAAGAAAAGAAAAAGCATGAATTATTTATAATGTCTTCCAATCAAATAAATGCTTAGGTGCTTGAGTTAATTTCCTGGATCCTGAAAATCCAAAGTGCAGACTTTTAATAGGGCAAATTAAATGCTTTATATATTACACTGATTAACGCTCCGTATCAATCTCTCTTCCACACGTTGAATTGAAGGGGCTGGGGAATAAGCAGGTCCCCAGCAGCCACAAATCCCCCTCGCGCAGGCAGTGCTGGGCTCCGCTGCTCGCCCTGGCTGGGATCGCTTGGGGCACAGGGATGCTTCCTGTTCAGAAGCACCTGAAACTGGTCCAAACTCAAGGAAAAAACAAGCCTCAAGCAGGTTTTTCCCATGAGCGAACATCAGACTGAGGAAGAGCACGGGACAGGGCAGATCTTGCTGTGCCCTAGGATGAGCCGAACGGCATGGGCAGCACTTTAGGAGGCAGCGGGGAGCGCTGAGTGATGGGAGATGGTCCAGAGCCCATGAATCCCCATCCGTTCCTATGTCTGTTCTTATGACAGTGAGGGATGATGATCCCTGTCCCCGACCGGGCTGGTTCCCATCTCCAGATCCTGGGAGACCTGGGCACAGCCAGGAGCATCCAGCAGCGCTGCCGGCTTGCTCAGCTGCAGAGATGGGGACTCCTGACAGCACAACGCCATTCACGGGGAATCAATTGCTTAAGCGTGTGCTGTTATTAATTAGTGCTCATTATGGTGGTTATTTAGTATTAATCAGTGTTAACACAGTCCTCTTTCCTCACTGTCCTCCAGCCCGGCTCCCCACCACAATTCCCGCTCTCTCCAGCCGCCTCCACCACTATTTTTCTTCATTAACCGAAGAAATGGAAACACCTTCCGGACTTCACTTAAAGATCCTACGGGTCTAACGAGATTTGTACCGTGCCAGTCAGGCTAACGAGGGAGTCGCCAGGAATGGCACTAATCAAATTTCACAGCAGCGCGGGCTGGGCGAAGTTTGCTGGGGATTGGGCTGCCGGAGGAAATTGTTCACCCGTCTGCGTGGATGGGGTTTTTGGGTGGAAAAGGGAGCCCGTCCTGGAATATCAAGTCCAGATAAGGAGGATGTAAAAGCTGGAAGAACCCTGGGCGGGGCTCAGCGAAGGGCCGCGCTGAGAAAACCAAATCGATGGCAGAGAAGGGAGGAAGAGATTACAGCTCAAAGCCCCAGACAAATGGAGAGCGCTTTAATCTGATTAGGGAGTTATTGTCATTATTGTATTATGCTGATTATAAATCATTTAGGAGCACGGCTAACCACAACAGAGATTTGTTCAGAGCTTTAAGGGTCGCTACCTCGCTGCCCCTCTCCTCTGCCTCCCTCCGGGAGCGGAGGCAGAGCTGAATCCCGGGGCCAGGGATGCAGCCCCTGTGGAGAAAATCAGGGAGGATCCCAGGAGAAGGCTGGGCTGGCAAACTTGGGAGGGAAAAAGTGAGGAAAGAGGGGTACAGGTATCTCTGGGATGGCGAGGATGGGGAAATAAAGAAGTGAGCGCGCCAAGCAGCCGGGGTAAGGATGCTCCCCGGCGGCCAAGAGATGATGTTCTCGAGGCCGGGCATACCAGGAGCGTGTTTCACCTCCCTGCTCTGCACACCTTGTCAAGGCAGCTCCTTTTTTTCATTACTGTCTCCTCAGATTAGAGATGTGCTCGTTTTGCAGCCCGCTCGCCGCTCGCCGGCCGAATCCCAGGCGCCACGGTGCAGCTGCAAACTGCATTAGCGTCTTGCCAGGGAGGCCCTAATACTATTAGGAGGGAGGCATTATAGGTGCTAAATGACAAGCCCCTAATCAGCCCTGGGATTTATGTCAATCACATTCCCTGCGCAGGGAGGAGCAGGACCCTTCATTCAGAAAAAAAATTACTTAATTGGGAGGGTCTGGATTTTCTCCGCCTGTCTCCTTTCTGGAGCTCTGGGTCTCCCGGCTGCCTTCACAGGATGGGGAATAAATGAGGCTGGTGACAAGGTGCAGGATGAGGAGCAAGGAGTTGGTGACTGTGGCCACGGGTTGGAGCTACAGCCAGCCCCTCAGTCCGTCCAGCCTGCTTTCTCTTTCCTTTTCAACAGCTCAAGAAGTGCAGGACCGGTCATTGCTGGGATTTGGCAGGGATTGCATCAGTTCAGACTCTGCTGAGGATTGCACAGGAAAAATAGGTGGGAAAAATGAGGCTGTTTTTCCACTTGCCCACCTCTGCATGGGTGCCCTTAAAGAGCTGGGCTGCCTTCCTGCCCTTGGCTTCAGCAAAATTAATTGGCAATTACCAGAAGTCCATAAAAACCAGCCCTTCTTGGGGAAGGAAGCTGTAAAAGCTGTGTGTCCGCAGCCGTATTTCCTTCACTCTGCATTGATCCCGTGGCCTCTGCTGACCACGGTTCAGCCATGGGACGGTGTCCTCGGCCCCCACAGACCCACCTGCCATCGATCCCGGGCACCTCAGCCAGCCCGCACCTCCCTGCAGCCAAAAGAATCGCTGGGTGCGAATTCCCAGGCTCATAGGAGCGTCACTCGCCCTCTTCTCTCCTTCCCACCCACCTGGCAATATTTATAACGATGGCTGCTGTGGGGAAAAATAAAAAGAGACCCACAGCTGCACGGGGCACAGCAGAGCATCATCAAACCTCCCTGAGGGTAGGACACCGAGGAGCGCCTGGCTGCAGGCAGGGTTTGAGGAGCATCCTTCTGTGGGATGGAGGGGTGCAGGAAGGCACGGCTGGACTCTCCCAGTGGGATGCGCTGAGGCCAATATGATGCCCCATGAGACTGGAAAGGCTCCAGGGGAGCGTGCAGGCAAAGCCTGGACCAGAGGAGCAGGCGGATTTGCTGCTTCAGCCTGGAGAAGATGAGGAGGGCTGGTGGCTGAGGGTGTGGAAAGGTGATTTGCTGCTGGTTTCGGTCCAGGGGGTCGCTGCCCGTACGGGACGGTGACCTCTGCAGTGCCAGAGGGCGATGGGAGCAGGGGGAAGAGTTGCCACACCCCTCCACGAGCCCCCGAAATCCCTCCATCTCATTTTCCAGTGCTGAATATTTGATGAAGGCTAAAATACCAATGAGCTGTATTACAGCAGTGCTGCACAGAGCCCGGGAGAGCGTTTGAGCTCTTTGGATCTTGCGTGCTACTCCTACACTCTTATTACAGGAATCCCATTAAAGGTATCAGCTGGACCCTAATGACAGCAAAGGGGGGAAAGCAGCCAGAGCCCCAATTTCAGAATTTCAGAGCCCTGCCCGCTCACCCCACTGCAGCCGCAGAGCCATCACGGGGCAGGTCGCATTGAAAAGCCTCGATTGAACCCAGAGATTTTTAAAAGCCCTCCGCTCCCATATGTCTGTGCTGCGGCGGATGCGTTCAGTACGTTCCCGTTGCCTTCATACGCACTGTTTGAACAAAAATAATGCTCCGTGTATTTTACCGAGTTCCTCCGCACACAGATTTTGTCAGGACTGCAATATAAATATCCCCACCAGCCTCCCCACACCCACCTGCCCAGACTGATGCTTAAGCAAGAAAATGTAAAAATAACACCATCCGTGCTATCTGCTGCCGAGGGCAACGATTAAAGCAGCAAACGAGGCTGCTTAAACCCTGCCCTTCCCTGGATGGGTTGGGGGGTGCCCAGGGAGGGTCTGGTTTGCCGAGGGGACCCCGGGGTGCCCGAGCAGCCCCGGGGCTTCTGTGTCACCATCTCCAGGGCATGGGGCACGAGAAGCTGGTTGTTAAAAGCCAGTCAGTGTCACACTGTCCCCTGCCAAACGGCCACCTTTCCTGGGGACTCATCTCGTTAGAAAAGGAGCCAGGAAGCGGCTGAATTTCCACCCTGCTGCTCTCAGTTATCTGCGCGAAAGGGGAGCCAATTACCAGCAGCTGGTGAGAGCCTAAAATTATTATTAATTTCAAACAAAGCATATGCTTTGCGTTAACAATCCTCCGTGGCGTGGCAGAAGGGCCAGCGCGGTCCAGATGGCTCAACGCGCCGCGGGAATGACAAACGTGGCGCTCCGCAGCCGTGCGGGGCCGGAGGGCAGGGGCTGTGCCGGGGTCCCCGCCGTGCCTGGGGACAAGCTCAACCCCAGAAGATTGACACAAGCAGCGTGTAACGTTGCTTATAACAGCATTAAAAATTCCCACTGTGCGCAGGGCGAGGGATGCTGGCAGTGCTGGAGAGCCGTGGGGCCAGCAGGAAGATCCCCCAGGGATGATACAGGTATTAAGGAAATATAAGTACACTAGTACAAGTGGATTAAGGAAGGTTTGGTGAGAGACCTGTCCTGCTGCTCAGCCCCGTGGGATGCTAAAGCGCTCTCCCTGCCCAGTTTCAGCTCCCTGCGAGCAGACTCCCTCGCTGGATTTATGTTGAGGTAGAAGATGAATCATTTTCCTTCCTACCCTAGGCCCAGGAGATGGATGGGAAGGCGTTTTCCAGCTCGGATCAAGGGTTTGCAAAGGCCTGAGCCATCTGCGAGTGCTTTGGCACCCAGGACTGCGGAGCGTGGCGGCACGTCGAGTGCTGCTTTGCTTTCTTAGCCTGCCCTGGGAAATTACTGTGCTGGCTGTTAATGCAGGGTTCAGAGCAGCATCTCCTCTTCGAAATGCAGCAATCACATCCAAAACTGCTGCTGGAGAGTGTGGATGGGAGCAGATACCCAGGGGACAAAAAGTTCTGTTCACACCAGCAGGGACCCATTTGGACACGGATCCTCCCCAGAGGGGTTTCTCCTTTGGGTGTCTCTGGCCTCGGCTTCCAGCGAGACCCTGGTCCTTCGGAAGCGCTGGTTTGCAAAGCTGCTCCCATGGGTCCTCCTGCATCGTGTTTTTCTCCATCCGCTCACAAGATCAATAGATCAAGGTCCTCGGAGGGCTCCAAACGCTGGAATAACACAGTCCCACCCCCACCAGCACGGTGCATCTCCTGCCTGAGGGTGGAAAACAGATCACACTTGGACTCCCCATCCCCTACCCAGGGGGGACCTGCCCAGCCTTTGCCCTGGTGTCGCTGCCTCAGCTCCCCGGGGAATCCGGGAAAAGGGGTGGCAGAGTTTCTTCAAATCCCACGACGGAAATCGGGAGCGAAGCATCTCCAGGGGAGAGGGGTAAAAATAGCTGCTGCTCTGTGTCAGCGACAGGAGCGCGGGAGGTGGAGCAGCCGGGGGCTTTATCGAGGGCAGGCTGCGAACACTCGGTTATAAATAGGAGTAATTACTCGAGTGGGGGCATGGCACTTAATGAGGGGTTGGGCTGACACCAGCACTGATTGCAAGATGCTTCCCAGCACGGCAAAGAGGAGCGATTTGTACCACGGCCTGAAGCTTTACAGGAGCACAGGAGCAAAGGAGCATCCTTCGCGCCGTGCCCGGGAAGGCAGGACCGTGGCGGGGAGGAGGGATGCTCGGTGCCGGGGCTGGAGCAGCAGCCCGGGAAGGAAAACGCTCACGTCTTAATTACACTCCCTGCCGGTGCAGCTGATACCTGGTGACTGAGTAATTGTGTCCAGGAGCTGCGGGCAATGGTTAATTTTAATTAAAACCTGTGGCCGTCGCTGCCTGAGCTTCCTGCATGGGCAAGGATGCTACTAGGGAGGATCTTCACCTGAGAAATGCCAGCGCCTGTATCCCCTTCATCTGTGGCTCTGCTCCTCACAGAGCTGGGCTAAGCACAGGAAGAACTTCACGGCATCAGATCTCAAAGGTGTGAAACCCCCCAATCCATGAGCCCAGACTCAGGATGGGGGGCACAGGGCAGGATCAGCCATGGTGCAAGCAGAGCTAACGGCAGGGTGCTCCGAGCCACGCGGTTTGATTCACAGCCCCATCAATACCGTGTATTTACATGTAAGTCATGATGGAGATGGAGCAAAGCTGTCCCCACTGCCAGCACACGGCGGGATGGATGGAGCGCAGCCTGACCTCTTCGGGCTCTGCCCCCAGGTCCCGTGGGGCTCAGCACTACCCTCTCCCCAGCCCTGGCACACCCAGGGCAAAGCTGTGGGGAGATGGAGGAGCTCCCCGGTGCAGGGCAGCGCAGCTTTATCTCTGCTGAACAGTGGTGGATCCGCTCGGGAGAGAGCCGGGCTGGCATTGAGTTGAGTCCGTGCAACAGCCTCGAGAGTAATCGAGTTAAAGAGTCAATCACTGAGTCACAGACCCACTTTTCCATGAATTCTCCATTTGCAAGTGCCCCAGACTCCCTTCTGCTTCGAATTAAGCCCAGCTCTCCTGGCCCCGCTGCCGATATAACCTGTTTTCTTGCTGAGACAGCAGTTTCATCCCGTCCTCTAAAATCACCGCTGGCTGCAGCCCCTGGTCGATCCGTAGGACCCGATCCCACCCCGGACTTGCCCTGCTCTGGCGGTACCAGCACACAGAGCTGCTGTCCCTTCCCTTCTCTGTCCCGGCAGCATCCCACTGAGGGAGAATGTGAAATATCCTGACTGAGGCTTCAGCTGACCCACGGGGACCCTTTTCCCCTCGCTAAGTGCAGTGCTCCCCCCAGCTCCCCCCTCCAGCACATGCTGTAACCTGCTGTGCATTATTGCAACCATCATCTCTTTACCATCCCCTAAAGCCCCGTTAACCGGCAGCTCGGGGCCCCTCCGCCTGCAGTTTATGACCTTTGCTCCTTTGGGCTAACTGCTCCCTGGTTCGCCTTCATCAGCGAGTTTCAGGGTTGCTGCACGCTCTGTCTCCTGGGTTATTGATCCCTAATTCCACCTCCCCTCCCTGGGAGCTTGCTCTCTTATTACCTCATTTTTTTTGCCCCCAGCCGCTCTGTTTCTGCCTTTCTGTGGCCCCAGCAACCCTGCGCTGCTCCCCATCTCTGCCGCATCAAACCCAGGAGTATTGCAGTATACAAGGGGCCAGCCCTGGGAGCACCAGGCTTCTGAGAGCAAAGTTTTTTAAAGCACAAAGCTGCTTTAAAAAACAAGTACTTCTGGGCAGGTAGCAAGCGGTTTTCTACCCATCTGGCGCAGTGCTGTGAGACTCCGCTTCAGCTCAGGACTTAGGGGAGAGCGAGAATTGCTTTTACCCTTGAAAACAAAGGAATGAAGGAAAAACTCAACCCGCTCCACCATGCCCCAGCAAAGCCCAAAGCCAACCCTTTCCCCTGCTGACCAAAAACGCATCGCCAGCCTTTTTGAGGCTTGCGAGCTGTGAAGCCTGCTCATGGCAAATAACTAGGAAAAATGTGATCCTTGAGGGCTTTTTCCCACTCCAGCCTTTGCGGCTGGCACCTCTCCCCCACAAGCCATGGTACCCGGG
>NW_009707932.1:6345-14198 GCF_000703405.1 Apaloderma vittatum | reverse complement strand
TTGCGCTCCCCGTTCAGCTCCCCTTCCACCGGCATCCCAGATGAGAGCAGGCTGCACGCTAATAAATTCTGGATTGGCAGCCGCGCCCAGAGACGGGGGAAAAGCTGCTTGAATTACAAAGGGAGCTTCACTTCTGCACCTGGATTTGCTTCTCAGCTCAAGTTTCCTCTCTCCGGGCAGTGATGCTGTGCTCTGGGGCAGAGGAGGGGATGGGCAGGGAAGGTGGGAGGTGGGATGCAGGGGGTGGGATGAAAGAGGAGCAGGCGATGGCATTTGGACTGTCGTATTGGCATTCACACTGCAAATGTCCTGGCTATACCCTGTGCCCATGTTTTGCCACCTTCCAGGGCACGACCAGAACCAACCCAACCCAGCTCACTCAGAGACGCTCCCCCCCGCCAGCACCCGGGATCCAACAGCCAAGATTAGGGCTGTTTCCTTTTCTTCCATGAGGAGTGTAATCCCCCCTTTGAAAGGCGCATCCTCCGCTTGATGCTTCCTGACATTAATATTATCATCTCCAACCAGCCGCAGAGCCCAGCTGTCGCCTGCGATTAGGGCACTGACACAGATCGGTGCAAGATTTCACGAGCGTCTCATTACCGCTGACTCCGGTTCTGCACGGCTTATATAAGTCATCTTGCATAAACCGGCGGGAGCTGCTCCGCTGCTCAGCCCCGGTGCATGCTGATGAGGGGTGGATGAAGGGGGACGAATGCCAGGGTCCCCCCCCCAATCCCTGCACGGCTGAACATTCCACCCCCGGCTCAGGTCTTTGCAAGGAGGTTTTTCTTTCTCTGGAGTAGCTTCTTGCCCAGGACACTGGATGCTCTGGGGCTCTGGGATGGCAGAGCATCTTCCAGGAGTGTATCCCAGGTCTGAGAGGGGTGAAAGACCCCCGGAGGCCCCTGGTCTGGTGATGGAGGGGTTCCTGCAGCGAATCGCAATCTTCTCCAAAACCAGAGGGGACAGGGCACGCTGAGCCGCACACTCATGCTCTTGCCCATCCTAATTGCAGAGGCAGGGGAGATCTTAGGAGGCAGAATGTAATTAACGTGGCTGGAGCAGGGCCAGGGCTTTGCAGGGACTCTTTCAGAAAGCACTGTGGGTTCATTAATGGCCTCAAACAGGCAGGAGCTCGCTGGTTGCTGGTAGCGGGGTGGAGTTTTGTTTTTTGGTGTGGGGCTCGCTGGAAGCAGCACGGGGGCTCCCGAGCTCTGCCCGATGGCTTCAGCTCAGCTTGTCCTGCATGGGGACCTGTGGCACTGCTGGCCTTGCACCCTGTGCCAGGGACTGGGATGCTCCAGATGCAAAGCTCCTCGCCCCTCTAAAGGGAGGTATTTTTTCCTGGGTCTCTCCATCCCCGCTTATCCTCACTTTGCAGGTGCAGTGTCCTGGGGGCTGCGGTGCAGGGACGCAGCCTCCAAGAACAGGACCAAGCGCTGTCTCTCGTTGCTCACACAGAACAGGATCTGTTCTCCACCTCCAGCAGCTTGCACAGGGGATTTAAGTTAAATGGCCCAGGCATGGGGCTTGGGGGGTCCCGCTCCTCCACCACTGCTGCAGAACCCCCCTCACGCAGCTCCAGCCCCTCCCTGGACAGGAGCAGAGCTCCCAATGTGACCCCAATCCCCAACGGGCTCATCAGCGGTGCCAGCAGAAACCACGTCGCCTGCTCGCAATTAATCAGAGGAGCTATTTGTAAATGAAGACAACCGCTGCTCATCAGCTGGAAAATGCCTCCGCCGCGCCTCGTGCCAGGCGTTACCAGGAGCGGCAGACAACTGCGATGCGGTGTCTTGGATTTCTCTCACGGCTGGCTCTTTTTTCCTAGTTTTCAAATATTCTGAGTTATCCCCTGGGTCCCCAGCCCATGTGCTGGGGGATGTTTTGCTGGGGGCTCCATCCCAGGTGATGCTGAACCCCTACGGTTCTCGAAGGGGTGCAAAAACCTTCACCAGGGCTCGTGCCTTGCCATCCCCTCCTTACTCCCTCTCCTCGTAGCCCTGTGTGCGTGCAGCCGTGTGTTTGCCGTATCCGTTACCGGCAACATTTGGGATCAGGCGCCCGGTGAACAAAAGAGCTGTGTGAAATCTGAGCTCACAGAGTTGCTATGTAATTATTTCCACGCTACCTAAGCGATAGGTGAGGAATTCATTCTCTTGCCAGAACGTTCATTGTTCGCAGACACCTTGGTGCTGAAGATGCCAGAGCATGGTTGCGACGCACGGAACAGCCTAATTAAGAAGAAATCATTAACAACGAGCCCTGCCTTGCTGGCAAGGGGAGGGGTAAGCTCCAGGTTGGCTCAAAGAAATGTTGCCTTCGCCTTGCTTCAGGCCAGCAGTGCTGGGGAAGGACTTGGCGCTGGTTTAGCAGCGTGCAAATGACTCGTGCTTCCTGCTCACCCTTCTTCGCTGCCTCTCTTGCCCCTCCTGCTCCTCTCACCAGGAGCAGCATCACTGTTAAAGCACTGATGGTGTGACATCTATTCAAAACACCCGGCCCTGGCCTTATCATTAAATGCAAATGCTGGGGAGCGATCGCTGGCGGTAGCAGCAAGGAGAGAAAAATGACAGCGAGCCCGCGAGCAGCTATTAGATGGGAAAGAGGGAAGTGTAAACCAAATATGGACCATTAGCCTGCAGTAACGCCGGGCGTTTGTTCCCCTCCTAATGCCTGGCGTAGCCAGTCGGTCGCTGATGGGGGTTTCTCTTGCATCGCTCAGGAAGGAGACGGTGGAGAAGGGGAGTTGGAGGTGGCTGCAAGCACCCTGTGCCCCTCTTCCCACTCTATTTCAGAAGCAAAACTTCTCGTTTCTTTATACCCCAGACCTGCCGGCAGGCAGAGATGGAGGCGAGGTGGGAGCCTCCAGCCTCCTCCCCGGCTTAGCCCCGCTAATCTCTGCCTGTCAGCGCTGCCGACGCTCTGCCAGCGAGTGGGGCTGAAACCTGCCTGCTAAATCCGACAGAATAATTAAAATCAGGTAGGGAGATGGCGATCAGCTAATTTTTGTGACTCCTTTCCTCTCCCCCTCCCTCCCAGTTCACTTTCCAACCCTCCCTGACGGTCCTCCTCCCCATCTGAGAAAGCAGACGGGCTGCTTACCGAGGATGCTGTGGGTCTTGGGGGTCTCCCTGTGCCCCCCATCCCCTCCATGAACAATGCAGGGACCCTTCCAGCCATTTCTAAAGCTCCTCTCCAGCCCTGCCAGGCCACAGGAGCAAATTCTCCAGGGAAAGGACAACACTGCGATCAATTAGAGCAAAAAAAAAAAAGAAAGATAATTTTATCAATGGAGAAATCCGAGGCGAGGAGGTGGGATTTTCTGTTCTGGGTAATGGGAGAATCATGTCTCCAATTAAAGTTTGGAGGATTCATCTCAGAGCCGGGGCCCGTCAGAAGCCGACATTTATTAGGCTGTCAAAGTCAATCTCTCTCAAGAGCTGCTACCCCAAGCACGTCGAATTATGTATCATTTATGCCTTTTCTATCGGGGCACCCAGTTTTGGGAAGCTTCTTAGGTTTACATCTTGTTTTGTTTCCCCTAACAGGAAAAAAAAACCCCAGCAGTACAAACCTATCCAGTTTCATGAAAGCTATTTCTGATTAAATATCATTATTGCTAGGCATGGAAACACAGAGCAAAGATCAGGATTTTCTTGCACGTGGGGCAGCAGCAAAGAGACCGAGGAGACTCTGCTCTACGCACTTCTCCAGCCAGGACTATTTTTGCTCCCCTCTCCATTCCAGTGATGGATCTTGATCCCTTTCAATGCATCCAGCCGAGGGGAGGGGGAAAAAAGTCTCCTTTGTGCCTGCCTGCCAGTCCCACATCCCAGGGGGTCAGCTCTGCTCCCCAGCCAGCGCCGGCAGCACCAGCCTCCCTGGGGAGAGGCAGCTGGATTGACGGCTCAGTCTTCTTTCATTGCTCCACGCCGGGAGAAGAACTATTTTTATCATCTTTCGCGGCTTCTGGCTTCCTTACCTGTGCGAGGGGACGGGGAGGGGTTTGAAACAGCTTTTATCCCCACACCAGGGATGTGCTTTGAATTTTTTCACCCCATTTTATCCCTCCCGGCCGCGTGCCCGGGAGCTGCGGCTGCTCTGCCCGGGGATGTGTCGGGGCTCAGCAGCTCTCAGCATGCGCCGTCCCGTATCGATCCCTCCTGCCCCTGTCTGAGCCTCTCTGTCCCGGTGATTTATCAGGCTTGGTTTGGAGATGGGAATGTGGTGTCTCTCGCTGTGCCTGAGCCTCTCGAGCATCCCTGGGGAGGCTCCGTAGAGCGAGAGGGACGTGCGGGTCCCTGGCGGCTGCGTGCATGGCGAGGGCATCGCCTCCCCCAGCAGCAAAGCCACCCGCACCCCAAAGCATCTCTCAGAGCTGGGTGGAGGCTCCTCCTTGCCCCAGGGCCAGAGAAGAGGGGAGCTGTAGCACCGAGCCCCCCAGGGGGCTGCTGCAGTTGACTGAGCCTGATCAGATGCCCTGTTACTGGAATTCAGCCTCCTCGGAGCTGCTTGGACAGGGTTATTACAGGATATTATACAGACCATTTGCATGGCCACCTTCAGGTCATTTCGATCACTTTAAGCTACTTATCTGCCCATTTTCTCCCCCATAATATTTGCCTAATTCGATTACTCTGCAGCCTCAGCATGCTGCAGTGAAATAATCAGGAGATATTACCCAGAGCAAGTCAACTGGATCCACGTTTCCAGCTGCTTCTCTCCCCAGCCGGCTCTGCCCTTGCTCGGGGACACTGGGGACCCATCCCCATCGCCACTGTGCTCGGTGCAAAGGGCAAAGGCTCTCTGTGGCCAAACACCAGAGCCTGCATGGCCTGTCCCACCACAGCCCTCTGTCCTTCGCCCCCGTCTCGCTGCGAACCGAGCCATTCCCAGCGCTCAGCACTCTGGGCTGGGTGAAGTGGCAGCTGGGGTGGTGTTTGGTGTGTGCTGGGGGAAAAAGAGGATTTTTGGCCACAAGTCTTGGCTTCCCATGTCCGCGTGGGTGCTTGCTCTCCAGAAAAGCAGCAGCCGGGCAGGAGAGCCTCGCTGCTCCCAGCCCATCAGCGCAGCCTTTCCCGGAGCACGTTACCGACCCGCTAAGCACACAGCTCGTTTGTGTAATGACCTGTTTGCAGAGAATCAGCAGGCTTTGCCCAGGCACCCACTGGCTCCTGCCAGAGGTGCCAGCCCATACTCAAGGTGCAGGCGCCCACAGCTCTCTCTCTGGAGGATGTTGATGCTTTAATTTCAGGCTAGATGAGTGGGTCTGGGCCCCATAGTCCTGGATCTGGGCTGCAGGGAGGAGAGAAAATGCTGCTGCAAGGAGATTTTCTCCCAACTGGCCCGTCGCAATAGTTTTTGGGGCAGGTGGGAGGGTTGAATGCTCGTGCGAGGAGGACTAAAGGGAGAGGAGAAGAGGCTGAAGCGCAGAGAGGATGGGAGAAGGGGGCTGCTGGACTTCCTTAGCCAAAGCCCCTTGACACGGCGGGAAGCTGGAGGAGCCAAATCCGCTTCCAGGCTTGTTTCAGCCACAGCAGCTCCGGGGGGAGCCCTGGCAGGCCAATCAATGCCAGACCGCTAACGAGAGGCCCTGAGTTAATTGGCAGGAGCGGCCGCCTAAATGAAGATTCAGTATGCGCAGGAGGAGCTGGGGAATGGCCTGTTTTCAGAGCTGGGCACAACCAATTTGTGCCTGCAGAAGCCTTGGGAAGCTCAATTAAGCCGTCTCTGGCTTTTCTAATCAAACTCGCCCCCTGTCTCCCTACGGGGCCGGGGGGTGCAGGCAGAACAGGCAGTGGGGCTGTGCCTGGGTTCTGGCTCTGCAGAGGGATGGAGATGCCATCATGGGAGGGTGTCCTGTCCCTCCCCGAGGAGAGAGGGCACATTGATGCTTTGCTGGCCTGGTTTGATCCCGGCGAGCTCCATGTAGGAACCTGCCGGGCTCCTGAAATACCCAGCTCCGTGGCTCCAGGAAGCCTCAGCCTCTCTCCCTGCTTTCAGCCCCTCTGCCCCTTCCCAAGGCGGAAAAGGATGCAGGAGCCACCCCGAGGTGCCTTGAGGCCAAAGCTTTCCCAAAATGCACACATGGGAACACGCTTCTGCAGCCCTGCAGGGAGAGGTCGGGATGCGGAGCGTAGCCTGGGGACACTCAGCCAGCTCCCGTGTCCACGCCGTGGGGTCTGCAAGCCCCAAGGGTAGAGCAACAGCGTGTTAGACCTGTTGAAATCCATATAACCCCCCTGGGGTCAGCTTGCTAGTTTGTGCATGCTCACGAACTGCCAACCCTTTTCACCAGGTCCTGGGAGCCGCATCTCCCCTCTCCCTGCATCCCGATTCAGCTGGGGCTTGCAGCATCCCTGAGGGATTCTCGCATCCACCTCAAGCATGGGATGAGCCCCTGCAGAGCCACTGAGGCAACCCAAAAAAACCCACCCCCAAGCTAATCCTCTCTGCAGAGGCAGCCAAGCCCCTCCGCACGCCGGTGCCAGCGCTGCTGGATGTGATTTTAATAATCTCTGCTTTCACCACCACGTTTGCATCTGCCTCCCCGCGCCGAGCACGAGGGCTCTCCTCTGCCAGGGCAGGCAGCCACGCTGCGCCCGAGGCGGCTGCGTTTCCCCGCCTTTGCAGCTTATTAGTATTTTGTTACTATTATTTAGCTTATAAATAAAAAATGCACGCTCTCCTTTGCAGAGAGATAGGGGGGTTCCTGGAAAAGAGAGGCTTTTTTTCTTTTTTTTTTGATGATGCTTGAAACGGCTTTCCCAAGGGAGGCTCGCTTTGAGCTGGCAGGATCTACTTCTCAGAGAGGGTTTTGATTATTTGGAGTATTATCATTGTTCTTTGCACCCTCTTATCCTCCTTGACGTTCCTCAGAGGAATCAAGGAGTAAATGACAGTGAGACGTGTACTCGGTCTGGTTTGCAAACGCCGCGTGCGTCCGTGCCCACGCGTGCAGGCTCCAGGGTGCAGAGGCATCGCTCCCCTAAAAGGGAAGCATTTCTCCAGGGCTTTTTCCAAAAGCAATTCCCTTTTCCAGCACTTCTGGCGATGCTGGGCCAGGGTGCTCTGCTGGGATGGAGGCAGGCAGGGGCACCTTGGGCCCTTCCCCAGGGTGGGAACCTGCATCCAGAGCTCCTCTGAGCTAGACCGAGCTGTCCCAGGTCTCCCCAGTGATTATTTTCCTCTGGAACCACCCTGGAGAGCAACCCTGAGGAGCAGCAGAAGCAGCTCCCAGTGACTGCATCAACATCAGGGATCTGTCCCACTGAGGAAGAGAATGGCTGGCACCAGCAAGAGCCCCCGCTGCTCCCTGAGGCCAGCACGCATCTCTCCTGCCTGTGTTTAGGAAGGGATCATCTTCATTAAATGCCCCTCGCGCCTCTGAGATTTAGAGATCCATAACCCAACCGGTGCTGGCCTGGGCAACCTCCAGAACTGGAGAAGAGAAGGTTGTGTGGGGCTGGGAGAGCTGCCTTGGCCCCACAGCCCCCCAGCTCCCACCCGGAGCAGAGGTCCTCATTTGCCTCACCCCGCTCTCCTGGCTTGCAGAGCTGCGAATGTTATTAATGCACATAAAAATACCCGTAATTAAGCTCGACTCCCAATGCCAAGGAAAATGAAAGCACTAAATCCCAGGCAGCAGGAGGGGGAGGCAGCTGGCTGGAGCCGTGCTCAGGGTCGCCTCTTCGGGAACGTGGACGCTCATCCCTACCCCTTCCGCAGCCCCCCCCGGGCATGAGGACCCCCCTGGCAATGTCCCCTGGGGCTCCCCATCTTCCCAAGAGCTGCCTGGAGACATCTGGAAGGTGTTTGCATGTGAAACATCCTGCTCCCGAGGAGCA
>NW_009707932.1:5942-6218 GCF_000703405.1 Apaloderma vittatum | reverse complement strand
CGGGACAGGATGCTCCTGACATCAGTTGGGGAGGAGAGCGATGCTATAAATACGCCTGCTGACACAGCAGGCAGGGCTCGGAGTGGAAGAGAGAGACAATAAAAATAATCAAGGCACTTGGGGATATTGCCAGGGACCCGAGGGGCAAGTCATGACAGCGGAGCAGGGAATGACTTTGGACATCTCCTGCGATATTTTCCCGGGGCTCTGTCCCCTGTGCACGCTCCGATGTCTAACACCGGGGTTGCACCTACTGCCGCAGCCTTTTCCTCGGCA
>NW_009707932.1:5060-5831 GCF_000703405.1 Apaloderma vittatum | reverse complement strand
GCTCGGTGCCAGGCTGCCGCGGAGGTGGGAGGGCTGCCAGACGCTGACGGGGAGCGAGGAGCCGTGTCCGCACGGGATGGGCAGCCTCGCCTGGCACCCGGGGACCACTCTCCAGAGGAGGCAGCAACATCTGGCGCACACCTGCAGCAAAGCCTGGCCTCTGCCACCCCTCCCAGTTCCCCCCTGCACCGGCAGCACCCAGCATCCCACCCTAACTGTGTCACTGGGGCAAGAGCAGCATCCCACAGCCTCTGCAGAGGGGCAGAGAGAAGGCAAAGCTGCTCCCGAGGAAGGCGGCAGCTCCCTGACACCCCCACCCTCCACCTCCCACCTCCACGGCTTTCCTAATGG
The DNA here is from genome assembly GCF_000703405.1 of Apaloderma vittatum. Taxonomy (NCBI): domain Eukaryota; kingdom Metazoa; phylum Chordata; class Aves; order Trogoniformes; family Trogonidae; genus Apaloderma; species Apaloderma vittatum. The sequence goes on along the minus strand of NW_009707932.1, from coordinate 5,480 downwards.
AGCAATTTCTCCTTTTCCTGCCACAGGAATTGTAGCAGAGTTGCGCTGTGCCGGCAGTTAGAAATATCCGGTTGACGGCAGTGGGCTTGCTGAGATTTCATTGCCCTTTCCACCCGCTGCTTTGCTTTCTCCCCTCCTTTACCTCTTCCCCCCACCTCGATCAAACCATTTCGGCTCCCCTGCCCTCCCTCCTGCTGCAGAGAAAGGGAGACAACCCATGCACCGTGTCTCTGGTTTCCTCCTTGCCATCCCTTCGGTTCCTTTTATCCCCATCGCTGCTTTTTCCTCAAGATTTTAATTATCCTAACAGTTCAGAAAGCCACGCGGCTGCTATTTCAAGCTCTCAGTGCTCAGCTGAACCTTACGGAGGTGAAGGGAGGAACGGGCAAGGCTGCTTCAGAACAGGGTGTGGTTGGGAGG
>NW_009707932.1:1964-4990 GCF_000703405.1 Apaloderma vittatum | reverse complement strand
TCCCCCAAAAATTCAGAGCACCTGGACCCAGCCACGCTCCCCCGCTCTCAGCGCTGCAGGGTTGTGGCCATGGACATCCTCCCCAGGTGGCCAACCCTGGGCTCTAGGCTCCATCACCTCTGCGTGCCCGACGCTTCGCTGGATCCCTTCCTGCCCCTCTCTCCTGGAAGCCCTGGGATCTTTGGAGGAGGATGCACGGCGAGGGCTGCCTGCACCACGGGCACACTGATCTATAGGAATTTAATGCTCTTTCCTGACACGGGCCCCAGCCCTGCTAATCCACTTGAGCAGCAAAGGCATGGGAAGCGTCAGCCAAGGATGCCGCGTCCATGCCAGAGCTCCCTGCTCCGGCACAGACCACGGCAATTACTCACTTAATGTCCGGGGAGTGGATGGAAATCTCATTCCATGGGACCAGGAAGGGTGGGGGCAAGAGGGGGCCGCCCAGCCTGGGCTCCCGAGCTTTTAGCAAAACTCGATTTGCTTCATTGCCTGATTAGGGCTGAGTGTGTGACACTGGAACCAGCCCTCATTATCCTGCTTTTCCCCACGTCATTCCCAGAGCGTCTGAAAAGCTCAGTTTCTCCTCTCTGCCTTTTCTTCCATCCCCACGTCCTTCATCTGATGGGAGTGAGGAGCTGCTTGCCCATGGAGAGGTCTGTCAGTCTGTCCCAGAAGGGTCCCGGGCTAAAATCTGGAGTGTCCCTGGGGCTGATGTGCCCAGCAAATCCACCCTGTGGGGCTCCGGGGCTGGGAGCCTCCGTGCAGACGCTGAGGACAGAGTAAAACAAATATGTTTCTTCACGAAAAAATCCCCAACCGCTTCCCTTTCAGCTCGGCGTCTCGGTCAGGTGCCGTGGGGGTTTAGTTAAATGTCAGCTGTAATTTGGGGCTGCGGATGCTGACGAGTGTGTGAGCATGAGACCTGACAGCTCGGCTCCGCACGTCCCGAACGGAGCTGCCTGGGCTGCTCGTCCCCTCCCAGTGTCACCAGCTGGATTGCCCATCCCCGTTTGGGTTGCTGCAAACTCAGAGAAACTCCTTGAGAGGAGGGCAACGGCTGTAGCATCCCCTGAGCAGACTGTGGGGTGGCACCCTGGGCCCTGTGGGATGTGTCCCCTGTCCCCAGATGTGCTGTCACGCCGACCTCCTCGACGCACAGGTTGCATTTTAGGGATAACCTGGCTCTGGCATCGATCGGTGCCGGATGGGGCCCCGTGCTGGAGCATTCAATTAACAGGGAGAATCATGTCCTCCCTGAACTATCGCTTTCTCTCCGTCAGGACGGAGCTGGGAACGGGATCGATAGGGCTGATGGCTGTCACCGAGGAGCTCTCGTTAGCAAGAGCCACAAAACGAGTCGAGGACAGGGTAGAAGAGGAGCTGCTGGCTGAGCCAGTGGTGCTCTCCGGTCCAGCAGGTTTGGGACCTGGCAACCAGCCCTACATTTCATTCAGAGGGGTGAAACTAATGTTGGCTGGGCTCCTTCGCTTTCACTGCCTCTGCAGGGGACCACTTCTTTCCCCCTGTGGTCCCCACGATCAGTCGATGCGGAGGGAGGAAGGGGCAGGGGCTGGTTTCCTCAGTAGAGGTTAAAGAGGGAGAATCAGCTGAGAAAACAGCAGCGAGGGCAAAAATAGCCTCTGCTTTGTGTGTAGCTGTCGGGGTCCATCAGTGTCGGGGTGTTGTAAGGACTCCCGTAGCCGGTGGCTACGAGCTGGCTGCTGTCAGCAGCCCTGCAAACGTGACCCCCAAGGAGACACCCGGAGGGAGCAAAAGGGTGAGTGTCTGTGCCAGGGTGAGCCCCGACGGCATCGGAGGATTCAGCCCTTGGGGATGCGCTCTTTGAGGGCAGCCTGGAGTGGAAAATCCTGGTCAGACGCAGCGTTTGAAGGAGGATGGAGGCGCAGGGCTTCCCCAGCGGCAGCGAGTGTGCAGCTGGCTGCAAATGAGCCTTTCCCCATGGGTGCCCCGTGCTACGTGCAAGGTTTTTGCACGAGCAAATTATCTGTGCACGCAGCAAACGCACCCAGAGCAAACAAGCTGTGCTCCCTCCACAGCCAGGGCTGGGACAGCCCCTCGCAGGAGTTTCTTTCTCTGTGAAGGCAAAGCCCTGCAGCTCCAAAGCAGCCTCTGCAAGCGAAGTAGCAGCTCGGGGAGATGATGTGCTGGTGCCGCTCTGACCCTTGGCTGCAAGAGCCCCCCAGGACTGGGAAAAGAGGTGAAGTCCTGCCTTCCAGCCATCCCTGGGACCCACATGGGACACTGCAAGTCCCCAGAGGTGTAAAAAGGCCGTGGTATGACCCGGATGGCTGCAGATGCCTGAAATACAGCATCTCTTGGATGTACCAGGGTCCCAGTGGAGGGGGAAAAAGCATCGCTGCAAGCCCCAGACATCCAGACAGAGAGGTGTCTGCATCCCCCCAACGACACATCCTCCTGCCTGGCCTCTGCCCTGCCTGTGCACCAGCCCAGGGCAGGAGCCCAGCACAAAGCCATAGACCCTGGGTCACCCTCTGGCTGCCTGGGGAGGTGCTCCTGTTCTTCTCATAGCTGCGAGAACCAGGAGAAGACAACGAGTGTTGGGGAGAGCTCGGAGGCTGGTCCTGCCCCCCATGGATTACACTGTTAATGCATAATCCACCACTTTAACAACCTTGACTCCCATTAATGTGATAACGCTTTGCAGAATTAAAGCCTAAAGTCAGGAGGGTAAGCAAATCCAACTCCTATTAATGGGACTTAAACGGAAGGAGGGAAGAAATCCTCCGGTCACATTTATCAATTTCTGTGCAGAAACAAAGCCGAGCTGGAGGAGAGCTGTCCCGCCGAGAGGTCTCCTCCTGCCCGCCACTGACGAGGGGATGCTGCCGCTGCCGGGAGCGGGATCCCTCTGGAAGTGGGAGCCAGTTTGGGGAGAGAAGTACCAATCTGCATGTGCCACCTACCACACCTCACCCCAAAATTGCCCAGCCCCGCCAAAGGCAGCAAAAAGCACCAGAGAGCCTGGCAGGAGCGCAGGCAGC
>NW_009707932.1:0-1933 GCF_000703405.1 Apaloderma vittatum | reverse complement strand
CGGGGCGGAGGCCGAGCCGGCCGCCCCCAGCCCAGCCGCTGTGTTTCTCTAATCGGCTTTGGCGATTAGCGTTGTCATTCCACAAAGGGTCTGAATTTGCCCAGCACCGTGGCATAATAAAGTTGTTGGCTTTGTTGTGGGGTTTTTTTGTTTGTTTCTTTTTTTTTTTTCCCCAAGCATAAATATTTGCAGGGTTTTATTAGTGCTCACTCCTCTTTCCTGGCACGATGGACCCTTGCAGGTCTGCCTTGGTCCCAAAGAGCTCTGCCTCCCATCCTCCTCCCTCTGTACCTCCCACCTCCCTCTGACCAAGACCAGCAGCTCCTCAATAGCCGCACAGCTTCGCCCCAGACAGAGCCCTCTTTGTGCTGCTGGGAAAGGAAAAACCCTGTGTGTGCCCCCACGAAGCTGCCGGTGGAAGAGCTGCCTCTACCATCCCACCTAAAGGAAAGCGCAACCTCCCCGACCCCCAAAACCCCCAACTCCCCAAGCTGAGTCCCTGATTTTAGGAGCTTCCTGGTGACACAGGCTATAAATTCCCCTGGAATAAATTCTAATGGAGAGGTCAGGTAGGGAACTGCTCCTGACATGCTGTCCTGATGGATTTGGGCTGGAGTTGGCTGGACATCACGTGTGGGAGTGGGTGGGGACACCCATCCCGTAGGGCTCCTGCATCATCCGGGGCCAAAACGGGCTGAGAAGGCTGAAGCTGCCTCCTCTAAAAGCAGCAGCAGCCTCTGGGGTGGGGAGAGCAGGGCTCAGGGTCTCTGGTGGCCTCTGTGCAAATCAGGGAAACAAAATGTGGGGAGAATCAAGGTTCGAAGCTGTGCCTCTACCTTTCTGGGAGCAGCTGTGGGGACAAAAGTTCTCACCTCGGCAGTGGCTAAGCAATCCTTGCCCTCCAACACAGCCCAGCCATGAGCCTGGGAAGGCAGGAGAGGGAGACAACAGTGAGGCCGAAGAGTGGAGAAGAGAGGAGAGCAGTTCCCTCTTCTGGCCGAGAAATTCTTTCCCTTTGCTCGGCTCCGAGATGCTTTAAGCAGGTGTTAAAGCAGGTATTTGCCTTCCTGAGGAAGAAGGAGAGGTGCCTGGCAAAGGGCTGGAGTAGGGATTGCTTTTCCTGCTGCTGGGATCCCATCTCTGACGCAGGCAGGGAGAGGAACAGTGATTTCTTTGCATCGGGACTGGTACTTTTGGGTGACCTTACTGCAGGAAGACAAGTCTAACACCCGGTGCAACGAACCACTGTGAGACCTGACAAAAGTGATGCCAGTCAACCAAGGACGCTACTTTTCACTGCTGCCTCCATTTAGGCTCTGTGAAAGCACGGTAACATCCTGCTAAGTCAGAGTCTATGTGTTGCATTGGAAAAAAAAAAAAAAGAGAGAGAGAAGGCAAGCCAGAGAGAGCGAAGAGCAGGAAAAGAATAGGACAGGGAAGGATGTTGTTAAATGGGAAGCCTCCCTAATGCATATTGCTCTGATCTGCTGTTTGTCGTCTCTCCCCTTTCTGTCTGGATCTTTACTCACGATCCCGGTTGCTGCGTGCCCGGGCGAGGCCCCAGCCGATTTCCCAAAGCCCCTCGCTCCCGAGACAAGGCTACGTGGGCAGGGAGAGGCTCGGGGCGGCCCCCCTGTCCCCCCTGGTGCAGAGCACACGCTGCCTACCAGGCTGAGCACAGCGGGGCTGCTCCCCCCGGCCCCCCTTCTGCTCCCGAGGCCCTTTGTTGCGTGGAGGGGAACAAAGCACAGAATCCTCCCCAGCGCTGCTCATGACCTTCGTGGGGCCGGGGCCAGGACCCCCCCGTTGCTGGCGCTTGTAGGGTCCCGACCTCAAGTGAGGGATAAGAGAGAGGGGTGAGAGGCTTCGCTGTCTCACGCAGGGCTGGGAGGAGGAGGAAGAAGATGAAGTCGGGGGAGCTGCACCGTGCTCT
>NW_009707931.1:39403-39611 GCF_000703405.1 Apaloderma vittatum | reverse complement strand
TCGCCTTTTTCCCAGCAATGCACAATGAGCTAATGAAATTTAGCATGGAGTTCTTGGCCTCCATACTTCCAGACTTCAGGTGGGATTCCATCAATCCCAGCTGCCTTGCCAGTTTTCACCTGCTGTATGGTCTTGAGAGTCTCTCCCATAGTAGAGGCTGCATCCAGTTTGTTTTTCACCTGTTGTTGTGTAATGTGCTGAATTCCTG
>NW_009707931.1:32439-39377 GCF_000703405.1 Apaloderma vittatum | reverse complement strand
AAGAGCGTCTGGAAATGTTCAGACCATCGATTCAGGAGGGAGGTTTTATCTGTGAGAAGCATTTGGCTGTCTGCACTTAGCAGCTGGCTCTGAACATGGTGTGTGGGTCCGTACACTGCTTTCAGAGCCTCATAGAATCCTCTGGTCACCTGAATCAACACATAGTTGAGTCTTTTCTGCTGGGTTGATCCACCACTTGTTCTGGATGTCTTGAAGTTTCTGTTGGAGCTTGCTGCATGCAAGATGAAAGGCTGCTTTTCTTATATGGCAAGATGGCTGAGCAAAGTGTGCTTGGTGAGCATTTCTCTTCTTTGTCAACAATTCCTGGATCTTTTGATTGTTTTCATCAAACTAGTCTTTGTTTTTCTGAGGAGAACTCTAAAGATTCTACAGAAGACTGGAGGATGCTATTTTTAAGATGTTACCAAAGAGCTTCAGCAGGGGGATCTATGAGATGGTCTTCAAGTCTAGTTTGAAGGTTTACCTGGAAGCTGTCTCTCACTGTAGCTGTTTGAAGATTGTTAACTTGGAGCCTCCTCCTTGCAATGCCGCCCCTCTTAGGTTTGGGATTAAAGTGGAGGTTAAGTTTGCATCTCACAGGGCAGTGGTCTGTTTGACATTCTGCACTAGGCATCACTCTAGTATGTCGGACATTGCGGACATTTATCTGGTGCACTAGGACGTAGTCAGTGAGGTGCCAGTGCTTGGATCGAGGATGCATCCAGGTTGTCTTCAAGCTGTCTTTCTGCTGAAAGCTAGTGTTGGTGATGGTGAGCTGCTGCTCTGCACAAAACTCTAGCAAGAGGCAACCATTGTCATTGCAGTTTCCAACACCATGCTTGCCTAGTACTCCTTTCCAGGCTTCAGAGTTTCCTACTCTGACGCTGAAGTCACCAAGGATTATGGTCTTATCATCTGCAGGAACCTTTTGGGTGAGGCAGCACAGGTCAGTGTAGAACTTGTCCTTTTCTGCAGGGTCAGCTCTCCAAGTTGAGGCATACGTGCTGAAGAGAACAACATCTTGCTTATTTTGTTGTGGGAGGCGTAATGCGATTGAAAGGACCTGTCGGCAGATTTTCAAGTTTGGAGGCGATGGAGTTTTTAATCACGAAACCAACTCCTGAAAGGTGTCTTTCAGTTTTGGGTTTGCCTGACCAATAGAGTGTGTAGCTGGCACCGTGCTCTTTGAGGTTGCCTTCCTCATGGAGACAAACTTCACTGAGAGCAGCAATGTCGATGTTGAGTCATGATAGTTCATGGGCAATTAGAGCTCAGGACATCAACTACCCGCAGTATCAAGCATGGTTCTGATGTTCCAACATGCGAGTGTCAATCTGAACACATGTTTGGAGGCAGATGTATGCCTTTGTCTCTTTGTGATTGTTCGACCACATCAGAAGATGCCCGTTAGCCGTGGTTACCCAACTGAGTGGAGGGTGGAGATGATCTTTGGTTAGGCCACCTTTTCTAGGCCCCTCTCCATGTGGAGCAAGCAGTGCTCTCTTTGAAAAAGGCTGCTTGGTCATTCAGGATGTTGCCGAACAAGACTGTCATCTCCGGGGTCAGTCTTGAGCGACTCATTTCCTGAACCGCCTGCATGCACGGTTGGGTCTGTGGCTTCCAGTACACCTTATCACCTGCCGTTTTGTCCCTTGCCTGTCACTACAGGACTTTACAAATGTGGGTGTATCCTTCAAGCCTATGCAATGGATTTTTCAGGTGAGGCTCAGTGTGCGCAGAACTGGCCCCACCCTTTACTCCTAAGCTTCATCTACCAGGGCCTAGCGAGCTTGGATGGTGACAGTAAAGTCCTCAGGATGCAGTTTTGGTTAGAGTATCCTTCTCTTAGATGGATGGCCTTACAGGGCTAAACAAGCTCCATCTGCCCGGGTTTGGAGTTAGAGTTGTCGTCTGCTAGGATGGTTGCCGGGAGGCTAGCAAGCCCATCCTACTCCTGGACACACTTAGTCTGACCCTTCAGTTGAGACCTGTCTGGCATGGGAGACCCTATTCGAGGCATATGCCACCACCAGCATAGCTCACGACTTCATAAGGGCACACAAGCTTCTCCTCTGCAACAAGGGGGTGTCTACCATCACCAATAAATCCGTGTTTAATCTACAGGGCCATGTAAGACAGAAGCCAAGTTCTAGCCTCAGTGTGAAGGAAGTTGTATTAATTATAGTGAAAGTAGATAGCCACCATGAGGAAAGTATCATATAGCCTAATCTTTCAGGTTCGTAAAAATTAACTTGGCAGCTGAATTAGATTTGTTTTAAATAAGTCAGGTAGAGCAGAAAACTGTAGGAAGGAAGAAGGGTTTGAAATGCAGTCTACAGCATAGACCCACCAACGATGTAACATAGCAGACTAGAAATGGTTAAGACTGGAAATGGAAAGAGTGTGCCATGATAAACCTCATCTGTCCTGCAGAACACGTATTTTCTTCCCTCTAGAACCATGGTCTGTTTTTCATTTTGGCAATGTTTTCTTTCTTTTGTTTGTTTGTTTTGCATTATTGCTTTGTGTAGGCTCTTGGCCCGTCAGGGGTGTGGAAGGGCTCAGGAAATATTGGCTGCATTCCTGGATTTCTCTGAGCTTTCATTATGACCTTTAGCATACGATTTTGTATCAGTAGTTCCCGAGTGCAACCAAACTGAAATTTCTCTATCTCATCAGGATGTTATGAGGCTAAAACACAATAGCTTTGGGATGCTCAGGTATTTTTGTGGTGATAACCATGTCAGTGGCTATCAGAGAACTAGACAAATCTCACCTCCTGCAGATCATCCCTTCTGAAATTTAATTCAGCTGGCTACATTTTGGAGGTTTGTTATATCACAATGCAATAAGGTAAGAGTGGATCACTTGCACTTTTTTCTTTGTGAATGTTACTGTCTGATAAATTGCCTTATCAATCAGTTTCATCAACTGCTAAAATAGTCACCTTGTTTCAATTGGTGCAAAATAAAACATACCTCCTTACCCTTTTTACTGTATCTTCTTGGAGAAGGAAGGGAAATTTGCATTTTTATATAATTTTCTTGCAACCCTTTAATCTGAGATCATTACTTGTTAGATGTAACCTGGCTTGTACTGTCAAATGTCTCTGGTCTGGGATTAAGTCCAACAAAGTCACATAATAAGAGGAAAAAAAAACAAACCCCGAAACCCTTAAATTATTTAAACTCATTATTCTACTAATCCTCCCGTTCTCCTAGGCTCCCTGGAGGTATATTAGGAGGTAATTGAAAACACTTTAATACACTGAAAAGACATTTGAGACTAATGTAGTGAGCCCTTGGTAACTCTCTTCTTTGCCTGTTTAGTAATAAGGAAGAAGAGCTCGCTTAGAAGAGGGAGGGGAAAGCAAGCTTCCAACATTTAAAAACAAAACCAAGCCATCTAGCGATAATAACGTACACTTTCTATAAGTAAGTCCTAAAATACTTCACAGTATTGTCTTCATTATGATGAGAATTTACTGAGCATTCAGAAGAGGATGTGTAGGGTGGGAAAGGGTGGTATCTGATGCTTGATGCAGGGCACTGGCACAGGATGCCCCAGGGATCCCGTCTCCAGCTCTGTTGCCCTGTGCGTGACCCCGTGCGATACCTCCCTGAGTTTACATCTGATTTACCTTGTGTGGAAAGTGCTGTCACTATCTCTTCACTTCGTGAAGCTTAAATTAATTATTACCTTTGAAACACTCCAAAAGCCTTGGATAAAGTTGCTATAATAGCTGAAAGTGTTATTATCGTTCAAAAATCCTACAACAGGAAAGGTGTTTAAATGTCAGTTCTGATAGGTAGTGTTTTGGTTCGGGATTGAACCATGCCCATAAAGCACTTGCTTGTACTAAAGACAATATAAAGATTCACTTCCCCAAGGAGAATTTAAGGAGGAATTATTTTACCTTTTACTTCCAGTTAATGGCATATTTGACAAGTGTTTGGGAATGGGTGGTCTTTAGAACACCATCAGACACTGTAGTACGTGAGAACTGTGATTTTTCTAGTTGCAGTCAATCCATGATTCAAAGAGACAGCTTGATCCTACCTATAAATCTACTCCTGTGGCTGTGCTGCCTCTGCCAGTTCACAAATGAAGTCTGATCCAAGACATTTGAGCTGCTTATTGGTTTGGAGATGATACTTTCAGTCAATAAATCTTTCCTACTTTCTGTAAAATTCAGAGCCCAAGCACTGGACAGAACCAAGAGTCAGTGGTGGATTAAGGAGGCTTTTTGCCTCTAGATCATGTGGTTATAAACCTTGCCTTACAGAGTAGTATTCAAAGTTGTGGTATAACTGGCCAGTGACTTAGAATCATAGAACAATTCAGGCTGGAAAAGACCCTTGGGATCATCAAGTCCAACCATTAACCCTACACTACAAGGTCACCCCTAAACCATATCACCCAACACCACATCTAAATGACACTTGAACACATCCAGGGATGGCGACTCAACCACCTCCCTAGGCAGTCTATTCCAGTGTCTGACCACTCTTTCTGTGAAGAATTTCTCCCTAATGTCCAGCCTAAACCTGCCCTGTTGCAACTTGCAACCATTCCCCCTGGTTCTGTCCCTAATTACCTGTGAGAAGAGATCAGAACCAACAATGTCCTTTCAAGTAATTGTAGAGCATGATGAGATCCCCCCTCAGCCTCCTCTTCATCAAACTGAACAGACCCACCTCCCTCAATCGCTCCTCATAAGGTCTGTTCTCCAGGCCCTTCACCAGCTTTGTTGCCCTCCTCTGCACTCGCTCCAACACCTCGATATCTCTCCTATACTGAGGTGACCAAAACTGAACACAATACTCAAGGTGCGGCCTCACCAGTGCTGAGTACAGAGGGACAATCACTTCCCTTCCTCTGCTGGTCACAAAATTTCTAATACAAGCCAGGATGCCGTTGGCCTTCTTGGCCACCTGGGCACACTGCTGGCTTATATTCAGTCGACTGTCAATTAGAACACCCAGGTCCTTTTCCGCCGTACAGCCTTCCAGCCATCCTTCCCCAAGCCTTTTATACAAAAAAGAGTGTGCTGGCTTTGCCTCAGTCTCGGGGGATCACGACACCTGAGGCCTGTGGGCTGCCTTAGCAAAACTGTTAGGATGAGAAGATTTTTTGGATGCAGATCTCCCTTCTCACCCCAAAGTAGCCAATTAGTCCACCAGGCCAATAACAAGCAGAGAGTAATCTATCTGCTTATACACCCTTTTGTTATCATCAGTAATTCTGATGGTTTTAAAACTCTGCTACTTAATGTTGTGTAAGGTAAATCAGCTGAGTTATATACAGTGATGAGTCTGGAGATTTATTTCCATCAGGTACTTCTTGTGACTCTTGCTGTTTAAAGATGTTGATATATTAAAATATTAGCACATATTAAAGCAGGATTATTGTGAGCACTCAAAATGGCTGGACGCCTCCCTGAAATTGAAACTCCCAAAGCCTGACTTTCGTTTTGGGGAAAAAGCTGGATTCCTTAGGGTACCAGATATACAGGGGGAAGAGAAGTTGCCTTGTTCAAATACTCTTAGAACCTGGAGCAGCTCACAGTTCAAACTGGAGTTGTGCCAGTTCACTGACCCTGTATTCCATTGCAGGAGCTTAGAAACATAGAATCATAGAACAGTTTTTGGTTGGAACAGACCTTCAAGATAGAGTCCAGCCCTTGTCCTAGCCCTATCAGCACCATTAAACCATGTCCCTCGGCACATCTACCTGTCTCTTAAACACCTCCAGAGATGGAGACTCAACCATCTCCCCGAATAGGCTGTTCCAATGGCTGACAACCCTTCCAATAAAGAAATTCTTCCTAATATCTGAGCTGAACCTTCCCTGGCACAACTTAAGGTCATTTCCTCTTGTTCCATTGCTCAACATAAGGGAGAACAGAGCAGCCCCTGCCTCTCTACAGCCTCCCCTCAGGCAGTTGTAGAGAGCAATGAGGTTTCTCCTCAATCTCCTCTTCTCCAGGCTAAACAGCCCCAGATCTCTCGGCCTTTCCACATGAGACTTATGTTCTAAGCCCTTTACCAGCTTGGTAGCCCGCCTCTGTACCCTCTACAGCACCTCAGTGTCCCTCCTGTAGTGAGGGACCCAAAACTAGATGCAGTACTCGAGGTGCAGCCTCACCAAAGCCGAGTACAGGGGCACGATCACCTCCCTGCTCCTGCTGACAACACCATTCCTGATCCAGGCCAGGATGCCATTGGCCTTCTTGGCCACCTGGGCACACTGCTGGCTCATGTTCAGCCAGCTGCCCACCAATCCCCCCAAGCCCCTTTCTGCCTGGCAGCTCTCCAGCCACTCCTCCCCAAGCCTCTAGTGTTGGTTTACTTTTAACTTACTCATAATGTGCACAAGGGAAGGAAAGTGCAAACCCATTGGACTTGGTTGTGTCCTGCTCCTTTCACTGCTGCCTCTCATTGCAAGGAGAGGACAAATACACACCAGCGTTAACTGGATGGGCACAAATGTCCATACAGAAAAGTTAAACAAGATCTACATGTAGCTTGTCTATGAGCAGGAAACAGGACCCAGCAGATGATTTCCATTCACTTTACATAATGATGAATTTGCTTTCATACTCACAGTCATTAGACTGCTTACCTGAAATTCTTTGGTGTATTTAGAACATCATTCGTGCAGCTTTCTATTGTAAGGAAAAGTATAAAACACCAGTGTAAGCCCCGAGAATGTCACAGCTACAGCCAGTTCTGCGTAATGTCTCTGAGGCAATCACAGCAATTTCTTCTGTTGAAAAGTATTTAAATACAATTTATTTTGAAATGTAATTTAATAACTGTTAGCTAAGAAAGATCTTAGTCTTTGCAATTCATTTGCTCTCTGTAAGCTCCCCATCTCCTAATAAAATTACCCACATTGATAATTAAGGAAATCTCATTTTGTAAGTGCAGTAATAT
>NW_009707931.1:0-32408 GCF_000703405.1 Apaloderma vittatum | reverse complement strand
ATTCCTGCTTTGATTTCAATGGCATTAGCAAGTTTTATGCCACATGAATACCTACTCTCCACATTCTAATGTTGATGAAAGCTGATCATATTCCTCTACTGCAATTTCAACAACTGTAAAAAAAGAAGGTAATAATAATAATAATATTGACATGTGTACCTTAGAGGGATTTTGAGGGGATCAGTAGTGTTTGTAATGTGCTCTGAAACAGATTCTCTAAGGGCTGTTAGGAAGTTGCCTTCATGACGGCTTGACATATTTTCAGACAGGAACAACGGCAGCTGTGTTAAGCCATTGAGCAAGCAGCCCCATATAAAACATCTAAATAATAGAATTTACCAAAAATAACTTCAAAAACCTCTTTCCTTTTTGTGATGCACTGAAAAGTGGAGATCCACTTTTTTTTTTTATATATCTGAATACATCATTCATGAGTCTGGACTTCCAGCTGGAATGTGCTGGTGAAGAGATGAGAGATATCAGCCTCACTGCTCTGTCAATGCTGAGTACTGTTGTTATGCACAGTAACAGTAGTGCTGAGACCCTGGCAGGTACTTCTCAAAAAACAGTGGGCCTAATTCAATTCTTTCTTAGGGGGCCAGTTAGCTCAGTGGTTTGAGTACGGTGCTGACAAAAATGACAACACCGAGGTCGCGGGTTTGATTCCCGCTCGGTCCCCATGTGTTGCCTGGTCTAGTTGAGAGGTGGTGTCCCTGCCCATGACAGGGAGGTTGGACTAGATGATCTCCAAGGTCCCTTCCAGCCTAGGCCATTCTATGATTCTATGTAAATCTATAGTAGCATTATGGAAATGAAGAAGGATGGTATCACTGAGATATAAGCCAAATTTATGTGAGCTTTGCAGAGAGCGCCCATGCTCACAGCTAATGAGGAACTGTCCTGTCATGACAGGGAGGTGAAAATTTGTGATATTCAAACACTGTACCTGGTGACTGAGCTTGCAGTTGCCAGGAAAGAGCTGCTCTATGGCACTGTCCAGCAGCTTCAAAATGCCTCTGTTCCTGGAGTCGTGACACTATAAAATTTCAAAATTTGCATGTACTTCCTATCAAAGTAAAAAAAAAAAAGAAATATATTGCTAAAGTTCTAGTTCAGATATTTTAAGTTTAGCTGACAGATTGAAGATAACACATAGTTCATAGAGTCATAGAATGACCTAGTTTGGAAGGGACCTTAGAGATCATTTAATCCAACCTCCCTGTCATGGGCAGGGATGCTACCTCTCGATTAGACCAGGCGTTTGGGACTGTTAAAAAACCCCAAAATAGAATATAAGAATTCAGTAGAAAATAAAAAATAGATAAGAGATTTCTATTTATTTTTTTTAAACCATTTTCCTTCTAGCTACTCTGAGTTGAAACATCAGGTGAAATAGGATAAGTTTATGAAACAGGTCATTGCTGAAAAATACATAGTTTAGAAACCTTCCTTCTCAATTGTTGGCTAAAAACCAATTAGCTCAGATCTATTCTAGGAATTTTGTAATCTCAGCTGCTTTAATTTTTACTTGGGCTAGGCAGCCCAGGAACAGATAGCTGTAAGTGGCTGATGCTAGTTCCTCGGTGTCTTGTCTCTTCCTCACACTAAGCTACCATCTGATGCTGGAGAAAGAAAAAGCCTATGTATGTGCATGTATATAAAAACTTTTGCCATGAGTGTCTGTGACTGTTTTTCACCTCTTCATTGATTTTGTTAGATGTACTCCAGAGATGACTGTCAAACTATTTCATATTTCTGTCATGGAGAACTGTGCTCCTCGTAGGATTTCTGTCACAGAAGGAAGCTGGCTAGAAGCCACTGTTTCACAGGCCTTGTACTTTTAGAGATGTGAGCACAGTGTAGGTGTCTCTGATAATGGACGTTTTGGCAAGCTGTGTGAGGTACTTTACTTATTCCCTTATAGTTTCTTCCTTTAATAATATACTCTTATTTTATAACACCCATGCTGCAGAATGCTCTCAGCTACCATGAAAAAATATTAGCTAGTGCAGGGAATAGCTGTAACCTGTTCAGTTTCATATCCCATGAGGAACACACCATAAGTCAAGTCCGTATACTGCATTACCTCCCAACCAGGTTCTGAATGTGCTAGTGGGACCTGATGAGTATCTGTGAGAAGATACCTGGCTGGCTTGGAAGTGACTCTTTTTATCCGCATCTCCATCAGTATGGTCCTGCAGGATCTTCTTTTTTGGTTTATTCAGGAGCTGAAATTTGAAGTACCTTGGAGCAGCTTTTTTTCTGTCAGTGCACCATATTACATTGGATTTCTGCTTGAGGAAAATCTTGTCTCATGCCTCGAGGACTGGTCTCTCGGAGATGGTAGTGTTTGGCTGTCCAGGCATATTGCAAAACTCTGCAAGGATTTATGTGAGGTTGGTGACAAGGTCAGAAAATGGTACTTTTGTCTTTTGGAGTATATGTGTAAAAGGCAGGTTCTAGCTGTCAGGAAGAATGGATCAAAATATGTGATCAAGTAGGCAAATGAAGATATAACTAGGCAAAAGGTATGTTTGAACAAGTTTATCAATGAAACTTGAGCCATTCAATGTTTCTTGAACTTTACAAAACTCCCAATGTTTTAAATATATGAACTGAATATGGTAGAGGTAGTTGCTAAAAGATATGATGAAGACCTTTATCTGTGAGGTTAAAAGGAACTTTAAGGCTGTAAACACATATTTTCTGAAGACTGATTTCTCTATCAAATCCTAAAAAAATATTATTAGTTACTCTTTGCCAATTAAATACAATTAGAATTTTGTTTAATTTTAGGTTTTACAGAATATACTGTTGACGTCAGTGTATATAATCTTTCAGTTTAAACAGATGGATTGCATGTGCTGCTTAAAATTTCTTTGTGGTGTTGGAGATGCAAAAATGTTTTAGACACAATTGTAGTAGTATTGTGTAGATTTCAAGTCTAAAGATTGACACATACCAGCACTGTCATTGTATTTCATGAGAATTAGATCATGCAACTTTTCTTATCTAAGGGAGATAAATTAGCAGTAATTAAGAGGGTAAATGACAGAAAGAAAAAAATTAGTTTAAAACCTGAGCTAAGGATGTTATTGATATTTTAAATAGAAGTATTCTAGGGATAAAATCCTATCATACTGATATAGAGCTTGTGGTTATGTACTGCAGGAAACAATTGTGCCTTGGCAACAGGAATGGGCCAGCTGAACTTTGTTGTTAGGTTTCATTATTTAAATACAGAACATCCTAATTAATCCTTCCTATATGGAGGCACAATTCCAGAGAAAAAATCCCTTTGCCCACTCCAGTTCTCTATTGTTTATTTATCTTCTCTTTTCAAGCTCATAACTATTCATAAATTATAACCTTTGACATAAAGAACCAATTAACAGTGTTAGGTAGTAGAAGATTTCATTTAGTATACAGAAAAGTCTGAAGACATGAGGTATCACAGCTAGGGTGGGCTGCAAACAAAGAACAGAATTCTGCCTTCACAAGTGTCCATTGCCTTTTGATTTCTCATACAGCTGTGTAGATGAATATATTATTGTATTCTCCAAGAATATCTGCCTTTCTTTGGATGTTATGCCAGATGCTACTGGGTAGTACAAGAGAAAGGTCCCATTGAATTCACTGTCAGAGCTACTTTTGGCTTTGTTGACATTCATCTGTCAGCAAGGATCAATGGACCCTATTTCTGTTATCTTATTTTGATGTTTTGGCATAAAAGCCTGTGCATTAATACTTGGTAGTAGTAGTAGTTGTGAGCATGTACAGTGATTTTAGACTTTACAGAAGAGACTGATGATAAGTGGTAGCTAAGCTCAGAGCTGTGAATGAAGTGTCAATATGCAACAAACGCTTTGATAATAGTGGTAATCCTTGTGCCCTCCAACTTTGCATCAGGAGTTGGTTCTAACTTTACACTGCAAAAGAGTATGTGTATGGGAGCCTTATTTAGGTAGCTGTTTATATGTTTGTCTTCAAAGTGTTGTGTACAGAGAGATAAACCAACTTTCTTGGTTTTTTTAACATTCTGTCCTTGGATTTTACAGGATATTAAATACAAGTGACTCACTGGCACTTATGACTGTGTCTACATTGATGTGAAATTTTTTAGTGCAATGGAACTGGTTCAGTGGACTGAAAAAGCTGGTGCTGAAGACCTTACATTTACATAATGTGAAATTTAGGGGTTGCAGGTCAGACTAAAACTAGTCTGGTACCCTGGACCAAACATTCTCACTATGTCAAGGGTTTGGAGATTCCCTGTTTGTGTCCCTATCAGATTTGGAGCACATCTGGCAGAGGTTTGGAACAGACCCTCTGGTTCAATTTCTTCTGAAAGAATATAGTTTGTTTACACCAAATAAGCTTTGTAAATGCAATCTGTGCATGGTGAATCAGTACACTGGGAAGAGTCACCAAAATGCCTTGAACTGTAATGTTAATATTAATGTAGGTACAGCTTATAAGTGCTTCGCTTGCCTACATAAAATCTAAGCTGACAGTATGAAACGCACATGAGTTTGAGCCTTTTAATTAATTCTCTGTAGGTGCCAAAGAGCCAGAGGGATACTTGTAACAATAACTGTTTGTAACAGCTAAGGTGGTTCTGATCTCCACTGATAGTACAGGTACACTGATAGCTGTATTAGTTTTTAGTACTTCAGTAAGCCATTCAGCCCTCTGTTCAGCTACGATCCCAATAAAATAATTAAGAAATAAAAGTTGTTACTACAGGTTTAATTAAAGTTCTGAGCTAATTTCACATAACAGCTTTGGGTCCTGATAGAGAATCTAGAGTCTAATTAGTCATACCAGGTGGTCTGCTTTACATCTAATTGCTTCCCTTGAGTCTGACAAAAGCCTGACTTGGAAAGGCTACTCTGTTTCCAGTAGAATAAGATTTTATTATAGATAAGGAAAGAAGAACAGAAGTAAAGATTTCTTCCTTACAGGTACATGCTTACCCAGCTCTTGTGCCTTCATTGCTCTCTGCAGCTGGAATTTTGAATGAAGACATGAAACGTATAGCTTAATATATTGATATCATCTTAAACTCATCCATTCACAACTTCTACACAAGATTTATGGGAAGAGGACCTGAGTAGATAGTTCAAAAAGAGATAGCAATGATGAGTAGTGTGCAAATTAACACAGTAGGAAGAGGGAGGATAGATGCTGTTAACTTTAATGTTGGTTCAGAGATACCTGCTCATATTTTTTAACCAGGACAGAACTCAAATATCATCGGCTCTAAGCATAAAATGAAGACTTTCAGAAATACAGAAATTTGATTCAGAATCTCATGTAACACTTTCTTCTGGTAAACAAGCAGGACAAAGTTGTCTCCTACTTGAACATGTGGAAAGCTTTATTAATTCATACATCTGAGGTTGCAGAGGCATTCTAAAAAAGAGTCAGGACCTGTGGGAAAGGGTGTTAAAGCAGAAAAGAAAGCTTTAGCGCTGATTGATAGTACTTGGAAGCACAGGGATTTGTAAGTGCTGAAGGCAACCTCTTATTTTCCCCATCGCCTAGGATTTCGAGCTTGCATAAAGTACACTTATACAGGTGGCTGAGCTGCATTAGGTGATGAGGAGGCTGTGTAACACCAGGAGGGCTGAGAAGGAGTTAGACAGCTGACTCCAATTGCGGTCTGTGGCGGACTCAGAGCCTGTGGCCTGATAGCCCAAAACTCCATCACTGGCACACACAGAAGGGAGGAGGGGGGACCATTAGTGCAGATGAATGGAGCCTGCAATGGCAAAGACCTGCAGGAGGAAGACTTCTCCCAAAGCCTTGAGGTGTCCTTGCAGAACCACTTCACTGCTCTGCGGACTGAAGAGGAAAGACCTATCATCAGGAAAGATGCTGAAGCTGAATAAGGCAGGCTGATCTGCTCCCTGTATAACAACCAGTTGAACTAAGAAAAGGATTCCTACGACTGGAGTGTTGGAAGGCAAGGATACAGGCTCTTTAGGAGGGACAGGCAGGGAGACAAGGAGGGGGTGTCAACCTCTATGACAGTGAGTGGCTGGAGTGCCTGAAGCTCTGTCTGGAGATGGACGAGGAGCCGACTGAGAGCTTATGGTTCAGCAATAAAGGGAGGGCGGAAACGGGTGACGATGTAGTGGGGTTCTGCTACAGGCCACCTGAGCAGGATGACCCAGTGAATGAGGCATTCTATAGACATAGGAGCCACCTCTCATTCACAAGCTCTGTTCTTCATGGGGAACTTCAACCACCAAGATCCTGTTCGGTCCTCATGTGTTGTCTGATCTTGTCAAGAGGTGGCATCCCTGGTGGCAGGGAGGCTGGATTAAAATGATCTCTAAGGTCCCTTCCAGCTTAGGCCATTCTATGATTCTATGATACCTGTTGAAGGGACAACACAGCAAGGCATAGGCAATCCAGGGGACTCCTGGAATATGTTGATGGTAACTTCCTTTTGGAACTAGAGGATCTTTAATGTCCCTTCCAACCCAAACCATTCTATGATTGATTTAGTTGTTGAGAGTAAGAGTGGCAGGAGTAATGCATAGTAGGGCTAGAGACAACACAATTTTATGAAGAGATGTGGTCATATCAAAAGAAAAAATTCCATTGTTTTAAAAGGCTTTGGGTCAAGTCCAAGCTCACCCTGTCACTGGACTTGCACCATAAGCTTTTGCAGTAATTTATTAATTGTCAGACCTCAGGAACGGATATATTGTCTGAAAAACTGAAAAGGAAAAAAAAATCTCTAATTCAGTGATATCTATTAATACTTTTACTGTGGTGAAATCAGGGAAATAACCTTTTTCTCTCTTTTTTGATAATGTTACTAGCTGAACTTGATTTTCATATTCAATGTTCTGCCCAAGGCAAATGCATCTTTTTGGCTTGGCACACAGTGAATTTAGGCAGCAAGCCTGATACTCATTTTCAATGAATGTTTGTAAGGGTAGATTTCTAGTAGTGTATTTGAAAGAGGGGTTAAAAAAAGACTGAAAGAGAAATCAGCTTTAATCTTATAGCTGTCACCAAAACTTGAATGTTTAATCTGTTTTTACATTTTGGCCAAGTAGGAAACAATTATTCCCTGAGATGCAGTCTGAGAGTAAACTATATTCATACCACATGAAAATCAATGACAGTACATTGAGTTCCTGTCAAGGTATCTGAGCACAAATGTCTTTGTCATAAACTTTCTTCTCGTCTTCCCGACCACATCCCTTCAGATCAAATACATGCTTTAATATTGTTTCTCTGTGGCTTGGAGGAACAGCACATATACTAAAAATATGGTGGAAAAAATAGCTGAGTAATTAGGAAAAGCTCTTAGTACTTTCTGAGGTGTGTTATTCAGTGCAGTATTCAGGAGAGACAAGAAAAGAAACAGCAACATAATATTGCACAAGAACTCATGTGCACATTGAGTATGCTTGGGTGGGAGGTGGAAAGGCTCAGGTTCACTGGAAGAAGCCCATTTTGAACCGTGCTGTCAGAGGAGCACCCAGTGAGCAAGCTGCTTCTTGGGGCTGGGAGCCAGGGCTATCCCACCACCTCAGCCAGGGAGCAGGACAGCTGGGTCAGCCCCAGCCCTGGATATCAAGCACCTCTCTGGGACCAGGCTGAAGCCAGACTTGGAACATCAACCCACAGGCGCAGATCAGGCTCTCGATCCATGGGGCCATGGTTGGGCAAGGGAGAGATAGCCCTGTCCTAAAGGGAAGGGAGAGCCCCCACTGAGCGTTACCAGTGGTGTTGTCTAGAGGAGCTCTCCCCAAGGCCACCAGCAGCATCAGCTCAGTGTTGGCCCTAAGCCTAGGCAGACAAAGCCACAGGATTGGGAGAGGAGATGTGCTCAGGATGCTGACACAACTTAACAGTGATACATTCTCCATACTAACTAATTTTCTAAGTGGTCTATTCGGTGGCAGGGGAGAAGCTTGGTTTTGATTTTTTTTTAATCTTGCAATAGGTTTGTAGAAGGGAAAGCTCAGCAGCTTGTAAAGCAAGTAAAAAAAAAGATGAGTTAAAATGAAGCCTAAGGAGAGAGGATCTTAAGGGCAAAAGAAGTGGAGAGGATGACAAAATGTTTTATCCTAGTGTGTAGTACTAAGCAGACACAGTGGCAAGTTTAGAAAATGCTCATTGTTCTCTGGGCCATTATGGTAAGCCTCTGGGTTTTAGATCAGGCCATATGCTAAAATAAAGCATCTTTGGCATTTAGATC
The DNA here is from genome assembly GCF_000703405.1 of Apaloderma vittatum. Lineage (NCBI taxonomy): Eukaryota > Metazoa > Chordata > Aves > Trogoniformes > Trogonidae > Apaloderma > Apaloderma vittatum. Next base: position 24,181 of record NW_009707931.1, on the reverse strand, counting down.
AGCTGCAGTGAAGGAAGATCTTTTCGGTCCTAGAGGTGAAATCATCTCTTCCTGTTAACCTCTTGTGTTGGAGTTAGTTTTGAAAAACACACACCTCCCAGTGCTGAAAATTGGGATGGGAGGGAAACCTAGGGAGCTGAAATGGCCTCACCTCAGATGGACCTCCCGAAATATGACTGTCACTGATGTCAGTGGCCAAAAGTGCAAAGCTGGCTGTTCAGGCAGGGTACAGCTCAGAGTAGGGCACCAGAAATATCTGTGCTCCCATTGTAGCTCTGGATTTTCTGGGAACTATTCAACAGATCACTTGAGGTTTTTTTGTGTTGTTAGTGTTGGCTGATTAACCAGTTAAAGATCATATTGTTGTTTGAAAATATAATGTATTACTTTATTGTCGTAGACAGTTCACTAAATCATTTTTGTCATGGCTTCTCCTTTGATCTATCACATTTTAATTCCTTGATCTGATTAGGGAGTAATTTAAATACATAGATGATTTTTGCTCGTATGTATGCAACAGGCCTGAATTCATAAATATTATTGCATCAGTAATGATCCTCCTTAGTAATGCAGCGGCTGACTAGGCTGAAATGCTGAAAGAAATTGCAATGCAAACAGAAACATGGGTTAATATGCTCATTAGCAGGTAATGATTAGAAACACTGCTTGCTTGAAATGAAGACAGGTTGCTGCCTAGGAATGACGCTGGGCACTTCCTCTCAGATGGGAAATTTCACCTTAGCACTGGTATAAAAACTAGCTAAAGGCACACTTGTCTAGTACAAAAATCAGAATGAAAGCTGTTTAATATTTTACTTTTTATGTGTTGGGATTTTTTTTGTTTGGAGTTTTTTGTTTTGTTTGTAAGACACAGACACTAGGGCATCTACAGTTACTAGTGAGGTTTAGAAAGGAGTCTATACCAAGTGTTGGGTTATCTTACACAGATGCTGGAATGCTTTCCTTTAGTATTACATCACAATCAACTTGTCTACATCAAGAGCTATATTCTGGTGAGATCTGAATACAAAAGAAGGCTGATTAAAATTAGAAATAACCCCTTGCAGAAATTGACAGTAAGAGTAAACAAAACAAAAAAAACAACAAACAAATTATAGTGTTCTTTCCTTGGAGTAACTCCTTGAAGACAGCTGGGGCAGTCAGAAACACACTTCTCAGCATTATTTCCAAGCTATCTTACTGTGAAAGGTCTTCTAAGACCCTCCAGCTGTCATCGGGCACTAGTGGAGAGAAAACATTTCTCTTAACCTAGATTAATTACCTTTTTACAGAAAACATGCATTGTTATATGATCAGTCCTGTCTTGCTGTATGATACATCACAGACTAACTAGAAATAAAATATTTCCAGGCAAATGTAGTGTTAAAGAAAATAAGTCTGAGAAGCCAAACACTTTGCTACTGGCGTAATGCAAAGGGGCTGAGAAACACAGTGTGACTGTTCTAAAGTAGATGCACACATTCCTGAATGTACCAATGGCATTTGAGGACTTTGTCTCATACAGAAGCAAGTAGTTTTACCCTTATTATTTCAGATTTATAATTCATCAACATGTAAATTTTGAACCTGTCACAATAATAATAAAATGAAAATTGTGCTTGTATTTTTCTTCTTGAAAGATTATGCCAAGAGATTTGTTCTAAATTCACCGGCTTAATGGAATATGGGTCATTCTCTTAATTCTGTCTTTTTTGCTGAGTGTACCATGCAAGACTATTCCGTATTCTACATTTTTTTTCGAATATTCCCTACAGGTCATACTCCTATTGCCATTAACAATGCTGAGCTGCCCTGAAATAGGGCTGTAAAACTTTGTGGTGAGAGAGTATCAGAATCCATGTCATGGACTTTTGTGCAAGTGCAAACACCAGTACAGTGAAGTACTGATGTCTTTAGATGTACATGCTGCCTTCACTTACAAGAGTTGTTTTCTTAAGCCCATGTTGAACCAAATGGATCACAGAATCATAGAATCATAGAATGGCCTAGGCTGGAAGGGACCTTAGAGATCATTTAATACAACTTCTCTGTTATGGGCAAGGACACCCCTCAACTAAATCAGGCAACACATGGGGACCGAACGGGGATTGAACCCGCGACCTTGGTGTTGTCAGCACCACGCTCTAACTGACTGATACGCATGACTTCAGGCATTTATACAGGCCTGGTGTTTGATAGCAGATATGGAGTGACATTAAAATGTTCTTACCAGATAAAATATCAACTGAACAATACAAATTTTTGAAGTAAATCTGATTTTGTTAATCAAATATTAATCTATGTATATTACAGGCAGTACTTTTTATAGCTTAGAGCTTCAGCAGGTATATTGTACTTACTCTGATTTATACTAGACTAAGGCTATAAGTCTCTTCTGGTATCTGCAAGCTGTTTTTGGAGACTGTATATTTTAACAGAGTTACTTTCAAGCATGTGAAGATCCTAAGACGCATATATATTAGTCTAGTATATCTCATCTTTTACTATATGAGCAAATAAATGAAGATGTGTCCTGTAAGGAGTTAGTTAATTATTTTTAAAGAAATTTAGACAATGTACGTGTGAAGTTTCACAGAAAAAGGCTGTCAGCAGAACACAAATACATCCCTGATTCTGGTCTGGTGGGAAATAAATCCTTCATAATGTTTCTTCAACTGATGTGATAAAGAAACTGCAGTGGAACTGAAAGCAAATGACATCAAGGATGTTCATGGCACTCTCACAAATGACACACAGTTCCTTAAATGACACACTTGACCCCCACATGCCTTGGTTCTCAGGAGGCTCTTGTGGAGTCCTGTCACTCAAGGCAGCTTTGCAATGCAACAAATTGACTATTACTGCTGGGTGCTGTAAACTTACCATCAAAAGCAATTTTTCTACTGAAGATTACACGAAAATGCTTGATGAGCATTTGACGATGCCTGCTGGGTTAATAAATACAGCATGCTGTATAATTGCGATAGCTGTGAATTGGCTCAAGCAAATGAGAAGAAAGAAAAAGGTTGTCCCTACCTTCCTATTACCAATTATAACTTGTGTTTTTAAGTAGCTCTGGCATGTTTTGCATTAAGTAACTCTGGCATATTTTTCATTAGTTGCAAAGCACGGGAGATGAAAATGAAGTTGTTACCGCGTTGTTCCCAGGGTGTATGCTTTGCTCACAAGTTAAGCGTATGAGTCAAAGTGTATAGACTGCAGAAGTCTTGTCTTCTGAACAGCAAGATCTATAGATAGTTAGAGGAAAGGCAGTCAGAATATGAAGCTCTGGCTTTTAAGTCTGGCAGTGATATTTTGTATCATCTTGCAAAAGTAATTTCACTACTTTTTGTCATAGGCCCTGACACAATCAAGAAAATGTGCTAGAATTTTTATAAAGCCATGTGTTTCATGATCTTCGCTTCACTTTCCCATCAATAAAATGGATATAATATTAAATACAAAACAAACACACCTAGAGGTTCTATTAAATGACAAATTCAGTGACTCTGTTAATATAGACTGTGATGTTATCTGAGTTTTCATAATATACCTCAAATTTTATGCTCAGGTGAAGAGGTGTAATTGGCATTGTCACTGAGTTAAAGTAGCAAGGTGTCTATTAAACACTATAAACTATGTTGCCAAGAAAAATAAATGTACAGTGAGAAAAACCGAGCAGGAGTATACTTTACATTGGGGTTTTGCTTTTTCACTGTCTGCAATTCATGATGTAGATAACTTTAACTGCACACCTCCTTGACCTTCAGAATCCTCTGGGAGTACTGACAGGAATCCATGTCTCAGTCAATACTAAAATGAAACTGATGGTTACTGTCATCTCTCATTAAAGCTGCAGACTTACTGCTGCCTGCAGAACCACATAGGAAAATTATATTTTTTCATAAAATGTATAGGGTTTTATAGCCTTGATTGGCCATTAAATGAATTACTAATCTCTGAAGATGTTAGACTTGATTCGTGCCTCTATATAAATCCTTTTTTACAATTCTGACTGGTGTGGAGGGAGCTAAAATTAAGTTCAAGTTGCAGTTGTGCCTTTTAAGATCCCTTTATGTGTTCAGGATGGAATGAGTCATAGAATAGATAAGGTGCAGCTTTTTTTTACCTCTACCTGCATGGGGAACCGAACTGATGGCCATGGAACTAGTGGGCAGAGTCTCATCATCTTTAGCTATAGCTGTGTCAGCATTGATGTGTTCATTGAGAGAGCGGAAGGGGAAACAGACATGGATTTAGTTTGGTTTTTGTTTGGTTGTTTTTTTGTTTGTTTTTTTTTAATATATGTCTCTTAGGTGTCTGCCTTCCTTTGGAGTAAAGATTGGGGTTTTTGACATTAAAAAACGTCGTCATTTTTCACTTTCCTTAACCTGAACTGCCCTGGAAGTTCAGAGAAGAGCAGAGTGAGAAGATGGGACAGATAAGCTCTCCTAAGTTATACAGGAAAACCTTATATAATTACAAATACACCTGTACCATGGAAGTTGTATGATTACAGAAAGTCTTGCTGCTGGTTAGCTGAAGATTTTGCCAGACACATCATTTTTGCATTGGTAGATCTATTTTTACAACACTGACTGGTATTCATCTTTATTTCCTTCCGACTCACGTGCTCTCCTGATGCAAATAAGTGTGCGGAACATCCCTCAATGCATCAGAAAATAGGTGAAGGCAGGACAAATAAAAATTTTAGAGAAATTGGTAAGAATTATTTTTGGAAGATGTTTATTCAACATCCAAGTGGGAAAAAAATATCCTCCATCCATGTAAAATTAAATGTGCATGAATGATTACTTTCTAAGTTGCCCTACTTTAGACATTAAGGAATAGCTGTCAAACATGAGTGTGTTATTCACTCGATCTGCTGGAACCTGAGCCCATCTGCCTATGTTTCATACTGGGGCAATTAGAGAACAACATTTATGTGATACAGACAGCTTCCATTTAGGACCTGTTACAGTAAACTTTGTGTAGAGGGCACCTTAGTTACCGCTGTATTTGGAGATGCTGGTATTATCCGATGCCATACATATAGCAGCATTTAGAAATAAGAAAACTAAGTTTTCAGCAAAAATAAGGTAAAATAAATTTGGACAAAACTCTCTTTAAATATAAGTAATTTTCACTAATTTAACAGTGAGTTAGTGTTGTGTGCAGGGTGTCTGAACTTCTTTTATACCTGCTCTAGTAAGTTGCCAGGAAGATGTGCATTGAATATTCAGTATAATGAATATAAATGATACTCGTTAATTTTTTGTGTGTGAAATACAGTATATGGTGATGTACGAGAGCATTTTAAGTAGTCCCTTGCTGGCATGTCTCTGTCACACTCAGGATATTGTTTTGTGTCAATATTAATTATGGTAAGAGACGTTACGACATCCAAAAATCTGAGCTCATATATGAGATTTCTTACGGTGATTTTGATTCCTCTGTTGGTCTCAATTTTACAGAGAAAGTCAACGAAGTTACTCTGAGTTACGTTAGCATTTTTTCTTTGGAGTTATATACTACAGAGTTATGTATTTATGCATCTAACTGGGCAGAGAAGATTTGGGTTCCATTATGGTTTCCTGCCTTTTTTTCAACTTTTCCTCTTGTTCCTGCCTTTTGTTCAGTTTTTCTTCCTTTTCCCAGTACATTTCTGCAGTCAGCTAGCAATATTGCAAAGGCAACAAAAACTTACAAAATCAATAACTTCTTTCTTTCAAAACATCAAGGCATAAGGCAAATAGTGTGTGCACAGCACTAAAGATAAGATTCCATGCTATAAGCACCTGTTTTTTCCATGAGACTTTTCTTTTGCTGATAGACTGATTAGAGACATTATATTTTTTATAGATTTTTACCAACTTAATGGTGACTTTTAGCAGGTTCCAGGTGGCAGAAAGCATCTTTCTTGCTGCACAGAGCCATTGCTGTATAATGCCAAGACCTTGAGGGCAAGGAGTTACTGCCTCAGAGGAGTTCCTGCTCTCCTTGTTATGGGATCTTAGAGTCTCAAGCGATTATGGAGGACAAGGTACGAACACGGAGGATGGGTGATGTTACGTGGCTGCCAGATATGGTAAAATCCCTTTATATATATTTTATTCATCTAATAAGAGTCTATATCTTCCATCCTCATGAAAGAAAGATTACCTTTTGCATTCTCACTGTAGTTCTATAGGGTTTCTTATTGTCCAGATGGACTGGATACTAAGATGCAGCTGTGAGAGAGGATGACAACTCCATTGTTTAGTGAGGATAAAGAGTGGGTTATCTACCTGTTTTGAGCCTGATTCCTAGCCCATTCAAGCACATGAATGAATTCTTGGTAATATCTAGGAATGCAGCACCCCATGTCAAGATCACAGGAGTTATTTTCAAGACAAGAGGAAGTTAATTAATAAGATATGGTAAAACATCAAACATCAAAAGTGCTTTAGTAGACTGTGGGTAACAGCCCCGTAAGGTATTGATTCGATATGTCAGAAATAGTCTCACTTAAGTGCTTTAATGATACCAGATGCAGGAGAAATTCCCTCTTATCTTCTCAATAATATTACAGCTTGCACATGACACCAACCAAATATCACTGAATCAATGGGAGAACAAACTTCTGAACATTTTTCTTGGAGGTTTCCTATCCAGAGACCAAATTCAGCTCAGTTTAAGAGGGATGTGGTTGGTGTGTGAAGTGACAGCACTCTAATTTAGAGTACAGCTCATCTTCTGCCTGTTACACAGCCACGTATTTTAAACATCTTGCAAGTGAATTGTCCTTCATTCTTTCTCACTGGGTTTTATCAGCAGTCTTTAACAAAACAAGTGTGTGCTAGTAGCTTCTAAGAGGCCCTAGATGAAGCTTTAAAGGAGGAACTTAAACATAGGGGGAAAAAAAGAAAAAGGTAAAATCGAAGGCAGTGTTTAGTCATTGCATGCACTAGGGTTGTTTGAGTATTCCATTTAGTCCGGAGGACATACTGAGGAGCCTTTTGCTATGCCTCTGTGTATTATGTGTAGATGTGATATTTATTTTTAAGCAGATATATATGAATTCTCTTCGTCTCTGCAAAAAATGTTGTGTCCTGCTAAGTGCACCAGCAAGTAACTTTAAGGTGTGGAAGGGAAAAAACAAGAAAGAAGAGGGATCAAAAGCAATGTAGTCACTGTGCCATCCACATCTTTCGCGTGAGAGGTATTTAGGATATGTGGATATGAACATGTGAGTTAATCAGTATGATGCCTGGTCCAGGTACCCAAGGTTGCAGCCAGTATTAGTGTAAACCTCTGAAAAATGGTGCCCAGATAACCTTTCTTAGACCAATATTGATTCAGGGAGCAGCAGCCTCAGAACTGCGTTGGAATGCAGCCCTGGAAGTCATCCTGCGCCAGCTGCAACCTGAAAGCAGCTACCTTTGCTGCTTTAAGGAAAGAGTCCTCCTTGCCCTCATGACGTTACTCTCTCCAGCTATATTACTGACTGTGTTCAGCTTTGCCCACCACACTTCTTTGCTTTTTCTTACATTATGATCCACCCTTCCTTCTCTCCCTGTCTCAATCCTTCCCTAGTGCCATCCTCCTTTCTTTGCTCAGACTTACCCCTGACAGGTCAGGTTGCACATGAGCCTGGAAAAGTTCTTCAGCTGGTCACAAGCTATTAGATTCCACATATGACACCACCTCTGATATACCGGAGGCTTGTATAACTGATCCAATACAGCAATCTTTAAAAGGAATAAGAATGAATGATTAAACAAATATTTTGTTGCATTCCATAACATTGCTTTAGTGAGAGATGGAAATTTTCATATTTAATGATTGCATGAATATTCTTCTTCCAGTACTGGTAGAGGCTGAGGCAAAGAATGCTGAATGTTTAAGAGGAAAAAAATTGGCTCTTACCCTCATTGTCCCTTTTTAGGACAAGCGCTTTAAAAAAAAAAAAAGTGATTAATGTGAAGTTTACCTTTTCTTTAGCGTAACAAACTTCCATTTGAGGTTTAATTGGATCTGCTCCAGGATGCAACAGAAAGTTAGTGGAAGATAAAAGGGGCATAGCAAGAAAAAATATTCAAAGTGAATAATTTAAGATCACATCCATAATTAATGGCATTTGGAAAGCTTCCTCTAGTGCTCTAATCATACCTCAAAATGTGCTAATTAGAGCAGTTTGGTACAAAACAGAGTATGCAGGTGTTGAGCAGCTTCTGTTCTTTTTAAAGAAATGTTATGGTAGCTGACTCTCCTGGCATTAGTGCTCACATTTAATAAATGTTTCCCCATTTAACATGCATTTGACAGCTGAAAAGCATGCATATGATTATTGCCTTGTTAAAATAGATTTGATCAAGAATGCAGAACAAAATCAGGTATTTTTAGTACGGAAATATAAGCTTGTAGTAAACAGTGCCACATTTTATAATGTCCATTGGGGATATAACTAGTAAAGAGCAGAAACTGAAAAAGAGAGAAAAAAAAGTCAGCGTTCTTTGCCTTGAAACAACAAAGTATTTGCATTCATCTACTTCAAATTAATGTTATCTAAAAGCAGTTCTGATACTTCAGCAAAGCTAGTCCTTTGCTTAGAGCTTGGACTGTATTTAAGTGCTGTAATCTTTTGCCTCAGCAGGATTTTGCTGGTCAATTCTTCGTTTATCCCGGAAATCAATGACAACTGACATCATGGTTTCCTCTCTCTAACCCCTCTCCAACACTAATCAATATGATCCAGAAGAAAATGAACTGAGCATTCATGTCTTTGCCTGTATGCATTTGTGCTTGTATTACTGCTTTGCCCGAATGAAATAACAAATGCTGAGGTGGTGCTTAATGCACAAGTGACTTGGAAGCCTCCTCCCAGCTCTCTGCTACTGAAACAGGAGCTGGTTCTGTGGGGTTGCAATGTCCAGCAAGCAGGCATGAGACTTCTGTCAAATAGACAAATAAATGAAACTGAAGATCACAGATTGTATTGAAAATGTGTGCATCATGACCCTGCAGGATTTGTTTTATATGATTATTCTAATACCATGTTTTAATTGCTTGAAGTTCTACAAAACTTGGCAGAATGAAACAAATAGTCCTATAGCCATGTATTATTAATAACTGTTTCCTTTAAGGTTAGTTAACTAAGTGCAGCGCTGCTTTCTATTACACCCTGCACATTCATTTTAAGATACTTTATTGGAGAGCCTACAGTCTGAAATACTAATCTTGCAAAATCTAACACATGGGCTTAAATCTAAAGTACATCCAACATTTCAAGAGACTCAGCAGCACCTAGTTCTCTTTTTCCCAGGCATTGAGAAGACTTACTGCCATCTATGAATTAGCTCTTTTTCTATGCTATGTTCTCCTTAATCCTACCCATTAACATTCACCTCTTCTCTCTGTCTTCTGCAGCTAGATGAATTATTCGCAGAGAACAATTCATTTGACGATGAAATTTGGCCTTTTTGCATTTGTTCATGAACACATCACAATTTGCATTAATTAGTTTATTATTTGAAACTGTTTGATGAATAGTTTGTTCCGACCCATTTCACTCATGTAGCTAATATTAATTTGAGTGTTTCATTCTAGTGATTTACCATCCCGACTGTGTCCTATTGTATCATGTGGTGATTGTTTCTGCTCCTGCTCTGGATGACACCACTGGAGTCAATCAGAAAGAGAGAAACATGGTTCATGGAAGGTTTTCAAAGGAAATTTTAGTTCTATTCTTACTATTTTACACTTCATTTTTTTTCCCCCCACAGAAAACACTCTACATTTTCATTTTTGTATTGTGCTCTTCCTTTTTCTGATTCAAAACTGCAAAACCTCAACAAAGCAGGGATTTTAGAAAAATATTTTCTTGTACTACCTGTTCAAGGCCGTAGAATAAAATAAATTGGGAATTTATTTTATCCAAGAACAAAACTTTTTTTCAGGTGGGGAGAGTTTTTCATCAAAACATGTTTTTGCAATATTTATGGCCAGTCCAAGTTATACATTCTATAAACAGCTTCTGCTTTCTCATGAATTATGATTCACCAATATAAACAATATTTTGCCAGTATTAAGTAAAATTCTTGTGGAATTCAAATGTTCTCCCACTACTTCCATTTGTCTGAGGAAACAAAATGTCGTCAGGAAAACTGGAAATATAGGCACAAAAAACAATAAAGTTTCAGAGTTCACAAGCATATTCACTAATCCTTTCTGCTGTGTGTGGAGTTCTGGTCTCTTGCTCTAAACTTCTAGTAAACTTTGGGGTATAATCCCCTTAGTTGTGCTAAAACAAGTATTATATCTCTATACAGATCCAGTCTGGAAAATATCTTGAGGTACACAAAAACCCATAGTGTCCTCTATATACTCATAAATATGTGCTACCTTAAAAAGGGCAGAATGCTGTGTAGTCTTATATTACATATTAGAGTAATACTGAAATCCTTCCTATTCTAATATTAATTATAAGGAGTGTTGAAGAACAATGACTGAGTACTTTTTTGAATAAAGGAAAAGAATGGGTGAAGAACTCCCTTAGACCCTTGGACATGGATTATTTATTTATTTATTTTTAAAGACAACAAATCATGGAAAAATGGGAGTGTTCCAGTATATAATCATATGCATTATCATTTTAGTTACTTAGAGTTCAGCAAATTTGCCTAGGAGACCATAAAGCTCATTGTCAATAGGCTGGACTTGATGATCTCAGAGGTCTATTCCAGCCTCAACGATTCTGTGAAACCATGGCAAGACAGTGATGGGGCACAAATGGGAAAGCAGAAGAGAACAGCAGTACAATTAATAGCATCAGCATGGTTTTATAGAAGATAGTTCCTGTCAAGCATCCTGTTCAGCAAAGGTATCTTTGTGACATGATATATCCAAGGCATTTTTGAGACAGGTGATATACTGTTACAATGTTCTGATGAGAAAATTACCACTAAACAAAAATCAAAATTGCTCACAGAAGCAGGGTAGTGACTGAATAAGTTTCTGTAAAAATTAAGTCACAGCCTCATGGATTGGTTTCTGGGCAGTTGCTTCTGCTGTTTGTTCTTGACTTGGTCTAATTCAGGAGGATTACACCTGTAAATTCCACATTTGTAAAATTTCTGAAGCATTAGTGAATGAATAATAATGATAAATTACATGTGTGACCTACTGTAGGTGATCCTGCTCTGGCAGGAGGGTTGAATTAGATGAACTTAGGTCTGTGCCAGCCTCTGATATTCTGTGATATGGAGGCTGCTCTGGATCACTTACACAAATGAACAAGCATGTACTTCAACTCAAAAGTTTTTGTGAGGTTGCCTTACAAGGTTATGTTTTCAAGCACACAAAAACTGCGTCCATCTTAGGAAACTGGGGCTTCTCCCCTGAAATTAGGAACTGAAGAGCATCAGAACAGCAAAAGAACATGAGTGGACAATCTAATGTAGCTAAGGCTCAATGCAACTTCTGAAGACATAGTCAGGAAAAATCATACCATGAACAAGAGAGTACTATTTTTGCAGTTGTCATGTCATGAAGAGACACTTGCATGTTTATTTCTATCTATTTCAATTGCTCAGGTGAGATTTATAACTGTTGTTCTGAGTCATGAACCTTTGACACTAACAATATGCTGTTGTTTTGAGTTCTAATAGTCATCCTTCAGAAAACTGATGAAGGATTGAAAAGGATTCAGAAAAGAAGTATAGGAAAATATTTTCTTTCTGGAGAAACCAAGAAAATTTAATCTGTTTAGTACATCAAAGAGAAAATTAAGAGGTGATAGTGGGAAGAGATGGCTTACTGTAGGTGGTATTTATGTCAGGAAGATGAATCCATGAGATTCAGGAGCTGGAAGCTAAACGAAGGTAAATTTAAAGAAAGTAATTAATCAGTGGAACAACTTTCCTCTAGTTATGATGAATTCTCAGACACTGGAAGCTTCTAAGTCAAGTCTCAATGTCTAAGAGATGTCTAAATGCTCAAAATAAGATAAAACTCTCAAAAAGAAATCACCATGTGAGATTTTTGGCCTACTGTGTAAAAGAGGAGAAGAAAAAACATTCCCACTCTTAAAATCTAGCCATGAAACTTTCCTTTTTGTGGTTTATACATGCTATCAATATTTAAGTCTTTCAAATCATTTTGAGATATGTGTACAAAAGCCACTGTATATCTTACCAGAAGGAATTCAAAGTGAAGCTGAGAGCAAAATAGATATAATCAAATTGACAAATAAAAGCAAAGCAAAAATTGATAGACATGGTCACATTTCTAAATGTTTTTCCACATTAAGCAATTAAACAACAAGTCTTTCTGGAGCATCAACAGGTTAAGCAATCTTACTAATGACAACCACAATCTAAATAATTTTATCAGTATATGCAATATTGTCTGAGAGCTGTGGACCATGTGAAAGTCTTTTCTTGCTGTCAGTGTGGCAGGCAGCATTGCCTCGCCAAATGCAGTCTGTCTTTATGGTGGATATTTCTGTGCTGAAATGCCACAGCAAGGTTCTGTTTGTATTGCGAAGAAACTAGTCACTTCTGATAAAAGTAATGGCTCAACACCTGTGTGCTGCTTTATCATAAAGGCCTTTGGTTTATATGGTATGCTACCAGCTCTGGGTTTAGATTTTAGCATCTTTCTGAAATTATATGTTGCACTTGTTCAAAAGTTTGTCAAACAGCAAGAAGTCCAGGGGCCAAGCAATGGTGTGCTTAGGGCTGACTGGAAAACACTCTAGGTCTCTATTTCATAGCTTGGAGTCAAAATATGACCATGTGCACAAAAAGAGAATGGGCAAGACCAGCTGTGCCAGCAGCTGCTTGCCTCATTTCCATTTCTCAGACCTGCCAGAACCAACTGTGACTACACTCTTTAGGAAAAGATAAAGGGGGGTGTGGGGTGGTGCATTTTACCAGGTAACAGGGCTGCCGGGAATATTGTTGTGCATGTCACTGGTGGTGATGTCTGTAAGTTATTCATCCTGAGGGCTAACGCGTAAAATCTAATTAGGAAATCATCTCAGATTTGGCCATTAATCTATGGCATTGGATTACCTTTTGGCTATGTAGAAACAGGCTGGAAATAATTGAGGCAATGTGATAGAGTGCAACTGCTTCCAGTGGCAAAAAAAAATAAGACAAAACCTCTGCTTTTACCCACTTTCTGTCCTGTCATGCCTAAAACTGTGATACTCTTTTCTCTTCATTACTCCTTTAATGAAAAGAAGCCTCCATGTCTCTCAGGGGCACATCCCTGAGGAGAGATTGGTTTTGGATGAGAGGCATATTCTGCTCTTTCATCCTCCTCAAAACCCGGAGTTTGTTTTCCCTCTGTTTGTCAATCAACATGAAAAAGCTTTTTTTTTTTTTTTTTCTCTTAGTGCACCGGAAACAAATATGCAGAAAAGACAGAAAGCTCCAGGCAGTTTCCATGTGGGGGAATGCAGTGCTGATGTAAATCCACAGCAGATGTACGCCTTAATTAGATGTTAATGAATAGACAGGCGCATGTAAGTGAGTAGCTCTGAGGGTGTAGAAGGAAGCAAAAAGATGGGGCAGTAAAAAGACTTTGATGTTGCCTGGGTAAAGGTACATTTACACATTCTCTCTTTGCTTCTGTTTCTTGTATCCAGCCTGGATTTTCCCATCACTGTGTGGCAGCAAATGATTTTGTTTCCTGCCAATACGGTGAGGGGAACCGAGCCACATGCTCTCCTTTCCTCAGCCTGCTTTAAACTAGTTCAGTTCTTCAACTCCAGGGGAGAGTATGAAAATGTGAAGTGGCAGAGATCCATGAGGCAAATTTTTTTGGCAAATCTTAGGTGTCAGATTTATGGAGAAAGTTAAGGCGGGTGGAGGGGGGGAGTGATGGCAGTGGAGAAAATAGAAGGTGCTCTGAACATGGAACAGCTAACGAGTACAAGCCGAGATGAGGGGGGCACAAAACAAGATACAGAGACAGGAAAAACATGAAAATATTTCAGGCACTGAGACCATACAGGTAGTGTGCAGAATGGCTAATCAAAACCAGCACAAACACCCTAGACTAAAAATACCTGTGAAGTAAGGTTAGGGAGGCAAGTATAAAAGAAAAAACAAATACTACCAGATAAAAAGACCAAAGAGACAAATAACATCGTAATAGGAGTGATGATAAGCTTAAACACTTGCTGTGCTGCTCACTGAGAAGAGTACATGCATTACTCAGTGCATATAAATCTCCTTAGATGTTTTTTTGGTGGGAGTTTAATATCTAAAACCAGGGCATTTTCATTGTCTATCCTCAGAGCAGTATTACAAATCTTATTTATGGATTAAAAGGAGCTCTAGGCTCTGCAATATTCCCGACAAAAGACCTTTTGTCTCCTGAAAATCATACAGCTGATGAAGATCATAAGTCTGATGTATGTATATCTCTGTATATACCTGATATATGTATATCTGGGAGGAGAGGCTTAGTGGAGGAGGCATGAGTGAGGACACAAAGCTGTCTATTTGAAGCCAGCATAACTGCAGTATAACAAAGGAGTTTTATTCCTTATAATAAAATAACACTTTTGCACTTTAAAATGCATGAAGGTCTCAGTGCTCTTTGTGAAATCCATGACCTCCAGCACACCTTCCCGTGCCCCTTCCACTGAATTAGCACTTGTTCCTCTAATTTTGGAGTAGGGAATACCTCTGCATATTCTGAGGCCAACTTTTAGCCTTTCATGGGTCAGAGGATGCTCCTGGGTCTTGTGCCTGGGAAGGATAGGGCAGGCAACTGTACTGCAGGGTATTTATACCTGGTATTGAGCTCAAAGAAACTAGGAGGGCCAGGGAGCATAAAGAACTGGCTGGTAAACCAGGACTGAGCTGTATTGCTGACACTGTGGCCTTGATACAGACCTGACTTCCTCACTTCTGCCTGTCTCATGGTGCAGAGATTTGTGTCCTGAATCTCACAGATGCAGGCTGCCTGCAGAACTGTCGCAGTGTGGAAGCTAAAGGGCAGTGCCGTGTGTTAGGAAGGTTAAGGATGTGTGGGAGATGCTGACTTGCAGGAAGAAGGTGGATATACAGAGGATTTGGAGGAATGTTGTTTTTTACTTAAGTAAAAATAACTACTAGGGTGTATAATCTTGGATGTGATAAATATATCAGAGTAAATACATTGCATGCAAGAAGGATATAGCTAGTATACTTAGCTAAAATATTTACGTAACACTCATGTTGTAAATGTTATAATGCTTAACCTTGTTCATATAGAGCACCTTAATAACTTTTAATGAGTTGACAGAAATTTGCTGCATCCTACTTTGCTGCACTACTACTTCTTTGTAAACTACTTTCTTTTTGAAAAAGAATCTTTTATTTGTGTTTGCTACTAGTTTGCTACCTAGACAATATCAAAGACAGTTCATTGAAGTGATCTGGCAAAAAGGCAGGAATTCCAATGTACTGGCTACTGCCGAGCAAGTTGAGTCATCCACATTTATTAATCATGTGTATTCCATTAGTATCATTCATTTTTCAGCAGAGTGAGAAAAAAAATCTAATCTTCTGTACAGATGCATTAGTAGGTAACATTTGAGAAAAAGCCTCTCTTTAAAATAAGATTTTGCCATCTCCTTTCATCTCCAGATCCTCTATCAAATGTGTAGGCAAGAAATCAAAGTATCAAACTAATTGATTACCACATCAGCTCTCCTCTTTCCAACTCTCTGGAATTTGCACAGCTGATCTGTGCCTAGTGCTAAAGAGGTGGAAAGCAAAGTAACTATTGCAAAACTAATGCATTTTTTTCTGCAGGGGAAATAAAATCTATAATGATTTAAAGAATCTGCAGGAGAAAAAAACCAAGCTGGAATCCTTCTAGGAACCTTATCTTCAGCCAGGAGCATTTGTGTTCTATTTAAAAATGCAGAAGGAGCATTGACATCTAGTGTTTGTTCCAGTATTTTACTAAAAAGATTTAACAGTCCACAATTCAATTTGAAGTGAAGGTATCCCCCAAATGACTCTTTATATAGTCTTTTGGAGACCAAGTTCAATATCTATGGGCCTTTGGAGATGCAGCAATTGATTAACTGTCCAAGTCAATGAGCATTAAAACCCAAAGAGATTCAGAAGTACATTTCACCGTTACAAAACCTTACTCCTGATACCACTGATGCACATTGACTGGTCCACAGTGAAGTTCAGTATATAAATAAAACATCTTGTTCTGAGACGTAACTGAAGTTTTATACTACCCAGAAAACTGTAAGTTAGCACCTTTTGCTGTAATGCTAGTGTACCCAGATCTGTACCTTTATTACATGTCTCGATGTATGGCAGACATAAAATATATCAGATTTTGGAGCCACTTATTCCTTTGTCTGCTAATGCTGTCATCTTCTGTCTCCTTGGCTTGTAGAATAATGTCACCGTGCCTTCTCGAAGCTCCTTGCAACCTGAAGAGCTCTGCCAGCAGTACACAAGAATCAGTTCATCCCCTCTAAAATGTAGTCAGTTGAGCAACTGCTTTGTGACTCTTGGAAAGGCAGGAGCTGTTTAAG
Organism: Apaloderma vittatum; assembly: GCF_000703405.1. Classification (NCBI taxonomy): domain Eukaryota; kingdom Metazoa; phylum Chordata; class Aves; order Trogoniformes; family Trogonidae; genus Apaloderma; species Apaloderma vittatum. The sequence goes on along the minus strand of NW_009707931.1, from coordinate 7,638 downwards.
AGAAGCAACAGTTTATGACAGAAAAGGAGAAAGAATAGTGTCCAACTGTAGCTGCGTATGACAAACTGTGAGTGACAGAAACTGGGACTCAGAAAGGAAAGGAGTAGATTGAATCTTTTGGAAAATAGAAACACTTCTATGAGGAAATTTTTAACTTTCTGAATTTAGGATGTAGGTTTTGCATCAATTTATCAACAAGAGGTTAGGGGGTTGTTGTGCTGACTGAAATGGAAGTGGGCAATTTCTTGGAAATCTGATATCACAACTTCAATTTTATTTCTTTTTCTACCAAATCTTATGGCTGAGTCCTGATAAATTAACTGGAGGAGAACTCAATAGGTCTTCTAATTCTGAACCTTAATTCAGGGTCTACTGTAACTAGCCTAAATATACATAACATCCATGAGAGGCATTTGACTAATTGATGTCTATTAAAATCCCTCAAGGAATGGACATTCCACAGTCCTGGCTGACAATACTTTGAAGTGCCACTGATGTCCAAGCAACATTTCCTTATCATGGTCCATTCCGGAATTTCCTGTATGCAGTGTGTATGAACAGTGTGGCACATGCCAATGAATGTTACACCTACAGAATGTTCCAGCCATAAAGCTTGTGAGCTGCACTGTTGCTCAAATCACACTTCAAAAGTCCCATGTTTCGGAGCGATATTAGGCTTTCTGCACATACAGACCCAAATTCAACTGCTGCTTGTTTCTACTTAGCTCTTAGCAATAATAAGTGTACAACCAGAACTGCTTTTGTTTTTGAGAGATGTAGCTAAGTTTTATTTGTTTCTATAAGAAGAGTAACAATATGAGGAAATAAGTATTGTAATGGCTGACTTCAATATAAGGACATCAAGTATTTTGTTTTAGTGGGGAGGAAGAAGTTGCTTTGTACTGTAACGGTGTGTGAACTTGAAAATCTTACAATGTGTGTAGTAGGCATCCTGCTCATCTTCTAAGAAAAGTAACAAAGACAATCTGGGCTATAGGCTGATCAGCCTCCAAAAGGCTGTAGGGCATGTCCTGACAGAAGATGTTTCCAGGCAGGCAGAGTGCTAGAAAGTAAATTGAAGAAACCGACATGGATTTATGAGGGGGAATTGTGACTTCTAGGATGGAATGAATGGCTTTGTGGATGAAGGGAGAGAAGTTTGTGTTGTTTGCAAGCATGTGTCATTTAGCACAGCATTCTACACACTATTCACAGCATCCTGCTAGCCAAGGTGAAGAGATAATGACTAGGGGGTGGGCTACAGAGTGAGTGATTGGATACAGTTTGGAAATGCACATGAAAGCATCAAATAACTGTGACATAGCGTCTTCCTCAGAAGCGGTTACTAACATCCATCCTGTGCTTTCTGTCTACCATGGCAGAGAGCTGTTGTGAATTATAGACAATGGAGGGCTTTGCTTTTTTAGAAGAATCACTTGATTATTAGCATGAAAGAGAGTTAGAAGAATATATGTTGATTTTATTCTTCAAATATATGATATTCCTATAGGTGGGCTTTTTTCACATTTCTTCTGTTCACAGTGTTCACAGAGAGCTATTTATCACTTTTCTTTTTAGTTACTTTTTGATGAGGTAATCAACAAAATTGTCCTAAGTTGACTTAAATTTTATCTTGAGATATTAAATAGCAGCAGCAGTCCAGCTGCTATTTTTATGAAGAAAGACAAAGATACAAAGATAGATCATTATGAACATAGACAGAATATTTTTTCCTTACTTTAATTAATTAAATATATGTATTTTAAAAAATACTGGAAAACAAGGATAATGAAAATAAAAAAGCAGAGTTTTAGAAATACGTTTGGAACTTTATTGTGTGCTGTTTTGTTTGTTTGTTTTTCTTCTAGGATTATAATTTCTTATCTTTCCCAGAAGGTTAGTGCATGAACTCTGTTGTATTCCAGAGTGAGTTCTACCTGTAGGCTGCAAGAGCTGAGCCAGCCCTTCCCTGCTGATTTCTCCTTTTCTTCTTTTTAAGCCAAGAAATCTTTTACAGTCCTGATCCATTTTCACATACGTCCTGATGTGGTGAGTAGTTAACTGATTTTGTTAAATACATGCTGAACCTCAAAATTAATCATAATCTCACTGATTTGTCTGGATTATTCATATGCCTGAGATAAAAATAGGATTAAATGTATAGTTAAATCAGGTGTATACTCTGCCACAAAATTTTAAGATACTATTTCAGTTACAAAAATTTTGGGAATTCAAGTGTCCCAGAAATACTTAAAATTATTGTGTTGACCTGCTGGAATTTTACTGATTTGACAATAGTTGAGGACTTACATTAGTCTTCAACTAAGGAAGGAGAACAACCATCTCCAAAGGATTTGATTACTCATAACTTTTTACAGCAAAGTGTGCTTTTTACTTTAGTTATAACTGTTAATCTAGTACAGAAAAAATTAGTGAGTTGTTGGTTTTTTGGATTTTTTTTAAGATTAGAAATAATTTCAAAAATATTTTTACTTATTTAGTATTTTGATGTGGAACAGAGAAAATCGGTTATCAAATCAGATCCTCAGCCTTACAATCTGATACCATTTTATCTTCTCCAGACACAGTTGCAATTTTTAATACATAGTTTTTTGTGCACTGTGACGAAATAGCAAGTAGCAGTGAAAATGAAATGAAGTTTACTTTGGGAAATGTTTCAAGCCCAGATTCTCCCACCTGAACTGAAGTCTCAAACAGTTTGAGGAACATCTACTGAGAAATAAAAACTTTAACTTAACTCAGTAGCTGACTATTAAGGGAAAGGCAGTTTGTCTTGTTCTGTTCTGTTTTGTTTGTCCAGGAAAAGGAATGTTAACTATACATTATTACTTTTATGGTTTATCAGCCAAAACTTTTGTCTTTGGGAAGGATCTAGGGAAAGCAAGATTAACTGATTTCCAAGGCCAAAAAAAAGTGTAGATAATGAGGTATGATATTGAATTAAAACGTCCTGGGGATGAGGGTAGATGGTCAGAGAATTTTACATAATATTCTCTGTCCTGAAACTTGAAAGTCAATGAAGCTAAAGCCAATAGTTAATTTTTGCCCTCTGGAGATGGAAAGGACTCAAGAAAAAGTCATTTGTTCCAGACAAGTATTATTGGTCCTCAACCCAGGAAAGACTAACTAAAGAGGAATTATAGTGCCAAATGTACCTGCTATTTGACAGCTTTGTAACTGAATACTCCCAGCCTAATCCTCTTTCTCTGCTTTGGACAAAATTTGAAGATTTTGACTATTTGTGATTTCTGGAATCTTCATGCTGAAGAGGCATAGCATCTGTGACAGAAAAGTAGATTTCTGCAGTGGTGAAAGGCTGCAGAGGAGGCCCTTAGCTATCTTCCTAATTTTGTAGTCTTACAGACACTATTGCTCTTACAGAGAAAGACTGTGTGTATACAATAGGTTTATCAAAAGGTTGAGCAGACAGCTCTATCTATGTTCTTTTCATGCAAGTTTTCAGGTCTGGGAAATCTCAGATTAAAATATGATGTGCCAGGCTGAGGCGGACACCAAACTCAGTGCCTTGAAGGAAAGTTTGAGAGGAGACAAAACGAAGGAGGGAATAGACTTGAGGATGCTGGACTCATAACCCTGAGGTCCAGTATTCTCTCCTATACCGTTGCACAAGCAGCAGAAATGGATCTTCCTCCTGCCACGCTTTTAAAAGTTCTGAATCTTCGTACACACATCAGTTATGAACTGAAGGGAAGAGCCTGAAGGATGAGTAGTGTTAGTGCATTTAGTCACTTGTATCTTTGCTGTTGCTGATAGCAGAAGGAGAAGAGCTGGAACAGCTCCTAAGTGATTTTTTTAAAAAAAAAATAGACCCTATTTTTTACTGGTTTTATCTTCTTTGAAAGAAATACATCCTAGCTATTCCTGGGTGCCTCAGGAAACTTTAGATTTTTTTTCTCCACTAGCCCTTCCAGAAATAAGGAACTTTAATTTTTCCTTGTTTTAATGATCTAAGACAAAGTCTAAGATATTTAACCAGTGATCCACAAGGAAATTTGTAATAGAGTGAACTGTTAAATCCAGCATCCATATCTCAGACTATCCTGCTTCCCTGTAAACAGCTGTTCCTTAGTGAATGGATTAAGAAGCAGAGTCCTGTTTAGCAGCCGTAAAGCTGCGTAAAACAACATTCATTGCAAATTTAAACAAGTGAATTATAGGGAGAAAACTCCACTTGCTTTTCTAAATCCCAGACATCCCAAATTCTATGTAATAACATTAAAATGTATCTCCACAATTACATTAAGAGATAGTGAGAAATACTTCTACAAAGAGGTCCAGTTCATTCTAAGTCTTGGGCAGAGAATTTATCTGCTTGGTAGATGACTTGCTCCTCAATGCAATCCCTGTTTGTTACTGTCACAAAGGTGTGATACACAAGATCAGGGTGAGAATTTTCTCTCCCTGATCTCGTAACATATTCAGTGTGACGAAGGTTAATTAAAACTGCTGTCACTTGACTGAGGTCGATACACAGTAGTTTCTCTAGTTAGTGCTACAGCTGCCTGATAAAAAACCCATAGATAGGAGGGCTAGTAATCCGTATTTGCTAGGGTTGCACTTTACCTCTGAGAGAAGAAAGTAAAAAAGAAAAAAAAAAGGCAATAAAAGAGAGCTTTTGTGAAGTGTAAGTCTGTGACAATGATTGAAAAAGCTCTGTGTATCCCCCAGCTGAACTGTGGGATGACTAGTGGGGAGCTGAGATAAGCTTTGTTTGTGCAGTAGCCCAGTCCTCTGAGCACTGGGATCTTGCTCACAGAAACACAGGAACATCTTCCTCCTTATTAAAAGCAAGTGTCCAGGAAAGGAATTTGGCACTTTGTACAAAAACACCAGAGCTGGGAAAAAGACAGGGAAAGTCCAGCTAATGCAAGACAAAAACCAAGCACTGATAGTTGTTTGCCAAAGGGAAGGAGCTTCCAGTTCGAATCACCGTGGATTGTTTTATCCCAACACTGACCCGTTGATGTCTAAGTAGAACATACTCCCTTCAGTAAAACGTGAAATATCAGATTAATATGAAGATTATTGCAGCATTGTCAGGGTCAGTTAACACATGCTGCTGGCCAGTGTTTGCACAATAGTCAACAATTTCTGCCCCTCACCAGTTCAACAGCCTTAGGCATCTCTCATTTTTAGCCCTTCTCACAATTCCTACTTATATATTTAAGGTGTTGTTCTGGGAAGCATTTTGAAATACAAAATTAAACTTAAATTATGCAAATAAATTAAAATTAAAAACCACTATCATTTTGTAAAGCTAGCCATTAAGGATATTTTTGTGTGTTTGTTTCAGATTGTTTCATTTAGTGGGGCTTCAAGGCCTTCCGGCAAAGAGAAATTCTCTGGAAGGAGTAATTAATAGTGTTTCCTTCTCCATCCTCCTGTTGCATCCCAGAAGAGACAGACCCTTTCAGAACTGTAGCAGCATATGTCTCCAGCTGTACATTGCTCAGGTCTGGAATGAAACAAGTGGTGGTGGTGGTGGTTAACAGTCTTGTGTCCACTGCTCTAGAGACACAGGAGAGGAATGGTACTGTTCTTCTCTACCTTCTACTGACCTGACTGAGAGAATGAGACCCTGAGAATTTTATTAAAGCCAAAAGTATTTGGCTATGATGGCAACTTCTGAGAGAAGAAAAAGTTAAACGTCCCCACAAGCATGTCAGAAACAGTTTGCATGTCTCCAGTGATGTTAAGGACTGATTTTTACTGAATTTTCTCTCTTCTGTGTATGGTTGTTCTCTTGTGCTGCTTCCCTCTTTGGGGGGATCAATGCAGACTTCTAACAAGGTGAACTTTGAAATAGAAATCACAACATTACTTCCTACAGTGCTTCAGAAAGTTAAAAAAAAAAAAGAATTCTAACATGTATGGAGAAATTACAAATCACAGTTTTCTAAAGTCTTAGGGGTTTAATGGTTCAGCCTAGTTTGCGTATGAAAAATTTTCACAAACACGTGGGTAGAGAACCACATATTATTTAAAATGACAAGAATGTCAGCACCCGATGCCCAGTAAATACTTGGTTGTATGTTTAATTTGGGATAAAAGTCAAGCCATAAATCTTTCTTAACAAAGTTACTGATTCAGAATGGGACCTGGCTTACAGGTCTAATAGTTTTATTTGACCTCTGTTCTGGCAATTTTTTGCTTATTTGAAAACCTGGCTATACTCATATGATGTAGTTTTCATTGAGAAGTCTGAGTGCTTCATAGTGGCTCATCAGGCTGCACCAGTCTCAGTTCATCCTTCTTAATTTCCACTCACGTCTGCTGAATTTGCCCTCAGTTCTATTTTCTTCTATTCTTTCACAGTCCAGCTAAATACTTTTTTCTCCCTCTGCTTGTCATCTCCTCTGTTTCAGATTGTTTTGAACTCATCCGGCCTCAGATGGGCATGCATACAAGTTTTCTATTATAATATCTTATTAGTCTTTCTGGCCCCTTCTCCTTCTTGAGGCCAGATCTGCGTGCTGACTCATTCACTGTAAATTAAATTTATTAAAATTGGGCACTGGTGCTGTGTCAGTTCACCAGCTGCTCCCAGAAAGGATCTTCTCCTGGACTCCTGGTTTTGTAGGCTTTGGGAGTGACACGGCTTACCAGATTTAACTAGAAAATATAAATTACTTGATCAAGTTGCAAAATACCCTACTCATTTCCAAATTACCTGGATTCAGCTCTTGGCTTAGCAACAGATTTCCTTTTGTGGCTTTGGGTGACTCCCTTACTTTACTCTGTCATCGTCTACCCCTCTGCAAGAAGTAGTTTTATTGCCAAAGCTTCACTGCCTTCCCAGGACATTGCAAATAAAATGCACCACTGAAAATGAGTCTTTGAGATATTTCTGTGAAGAGGGACTATCTAATTAGGAAGGTAATGATAATCTGAAGAAACAAGCAATGGCATATTGGCACTTCTAGCAATGTCATTACTTGTAACCTACTGTAGCTCATAAAAAAGATTAAAGTCCCACAGTGAGACATGGAAAGTCTGTGCTTCTTTATCCTGCTTATTTCTGAGGGTCATTGTTCTCATCACTGCTTGATTTAAAAGAAAAATTGACACATATGATGGTCAGTTTGGATAAAGGTATGTTAATGACTAACTATTTTCAGTTTATAAAGGGTGCTGCATCGTTAGAATTTTCATCCCTAGTATGTGACAGGTGGGATGCAGAAATGCTAATGAAAGAAAACTGTAGTCTTAGGGAGCAAGGAACAAATTATGGAGGTTTTTTTTTCAGTGGAAAATGAGGTCATTTTTAACAACAAGATGGCTCTCTACTCCTGCAGGAATAGACTGGGGGCTTGTGAAGCTGCCAAGCCGCAGTGATGGGAATTTTTGAACTGAGAAGAACATGTAAAATGCTTGTCCAAATACTGGGTGAGGAAGCAAGCCCTTGATGAATAAAGTCAGTGTTATTTTAGTGAAACGAATCTATCTTTGATTAGAAGCTATAACTTCAGGTTTTGCCTGTTCTCCAGTCCTATTCTTTTGATAAGGCCTAGGGCAAGAGCATCTAAAGATAGTAGACCAAGATGAGGGAAAAGGAAAATAACACCTTCCTGTAATAGAAGGCATATAGAATTTGTT
>NW_009707930.1:261-2760 GCF_000703405.1 Apaloderma vittatum | reverse complement strand
GCCAGGGCTCCGGCACCCGCACGGGGAAAAAAATTTCCATGTTGTTTTTGTGGAACCTCCTATGTTCCAGCTTGTACCCATTGCCCCTTGTCCTGTCATTGGACGCTGCTGAGAAGAGCCTGGCTCCGTCCTCCTGACACTCCCCCTTGACATACTTATGAACATTTATGAGATCACCCCTCAGGCTCCTCTTCTCCAAGCTGCAGAGCCCCAGCTCCTTCAGCCTTTCCTCCTCAGGGAGATGTTCCATCCCTCCATCATCTTTGTGACGCTCTCTCCGTTCTGTGTAGATTCTCTCCACTCCAGAAACTTCTAGTTCTTAGTTAAGCCTGAACCCTTCCTTCTTACCTCACTTTTTCAACTGTGCATCGAGGCACCATCTGTGTGTTTAGTTTTCTGTCTGTTTTAACTTATTAAAAACACGCACAGTCATAGTAACGACTGGGTGGATACAGTGAGAACAATTCCTCAAGAGATGGACAAGTTGCTAGCTTGGTTGGTTGGGACAAAATATATTTTTAAAGCCGTCACGTGCAAAGTTGTGCAGGTTTGGAGAGGACTACAGAGCGGTATCAGCCCTTGGAAAGGATGCAGTCATGGCTGGATGAGCAAGAGCACGGAGAGCTGAACCACACCGAAATGAGCCAGTCCCAGACTGAGTTATCCAGGGAGCAGCCAGAGGGCGAGAGGGATTTTAGGAAGGAGAAGGCAGGATGAGAACTAATGCGTGAACAAACTCATGTTGGAAAAGCTTCGTGCGCTTGAAGAGTGAGGCTGGGCTGGGGGAGCACAGACCCTGTTCCTCGAAAGCTTTTCTCCTTACAGTGATACTTCATGCGGTGACGGGAGGCAAGGATCCGAGGAAATGCTGGGAATCTCCCCGAATGCTGTGATATCACACACTGAGGCACAGCAGCACGCTTGGCTGTCGTTTGCTAGATCTTTTGCCCGTGACGTCTGTAGTTTACCATCCTCTTTCGCAACGGCTGTATCTCTGTAAGGGTTTTTATTTCCTAGCCTGGCAGCTGTTCGTGGGGTTTGTTGCTTTCTCTAGCATCACTTGTACACCTCGCCGCTTCTGAGCCGCCTTGATTTCTCCCCGCGCTCCCCACGGGTGTTGTTTTGGAAGGGACAAACTGCTGTCCTTGGGAGAAAACAGGTCCTTAACTGCAGCCACGCTCCTTCGCAGGGTCAGAGTTTGGAATTTTGCAGGAGCTTCTCTTCCTGGAGAATTTTCATTCACTCTTTTCTAATTCCTTTTTTCCTCCCCTTTACTTTTGGATGTGGTTTCTTCAACTCGGTGAAAGTACTCAGACAGCTCTGTGTGTGTGTGTGCACAAATGGAGCTGTGTATTAGACGTGCATGGGAGAAATCAGAGGCTTGGGAGCTTGCAACTGCTTCCTGCGATCCTTAGGAATGCTGAGCGTTTGCTCCTGTGGAGATTAATAATTTCACAGGAGGGACCAAAGGCAGAATTAGCTTCAGCCTGTGGGTACGTTGCGATGGTTTGATTTCATATACTCTCGTACCCAGCATAATTTGCAAATGCCACCAGGTAAGAGGAGCTGGATGCTAAATCGTCGATGCTAAATCATCTGGAGTGTTGTCCTCGAGCGCACCCGCAGGCTTCTGCTTCCACCCTGTACCTTTGAAAATTTTGCTCTGGTTCTTCCCTTGCTGAGATTTGTGGATATTCCCAGGGGACCACCTATGCACATCAAAATTCAAGCACTTGGGAAAATTCTTTTGATGTAGTAGCAGGGGCAGCTTCCCAGCAAGGGCTAAAAAAATGTCATTGCCCAGGCAGCACAGCCGTGCCCTGTGAGGTCTCTCTTCTATTTATGGAAACATGGGGCAGGGAAAAGGTGGTTGGGGATGGCTACTTTGGTGTTAACGTTGTATGTTAAAATCTACCCCGTGAAATACATGTCTTATTGATTTAAACCAGCTTTACGTTACTGGAAAAAAAGGGGTGATCATGCTAATTCAATCACTGCAGACTCAGGAGGGCAGAAGTCTTTTTCTATTACTTTAACTAGCCGTCGGAGCAATAATAATGTCATTCCTTGTCAAAGCTGATGGCTGATGTCATCGTGTAATCCCCAGCAGGTAGGATGGGCTGCTTCCTCCTGGTGAATCCCAGACCGTGTCGGTGTTGGAGCAGGGCCGCGGAGAGGTGTCGCCGCAGCGGCAGATCGCGTTGAGCGCACCGGAGCTGCGCCGTTCCTCCCCATTGCTCTCTGCTGCTCTGAGCTTCCCCGGTTCAGGGTGACGGCCACTCTCTGAGCCCACCTCCAGCACCCTCAGCTGCATACCCCCTTGGGGATTGCCAGGCTCTCCTTTCTGGGATTTAATCCACTTTCCCAGAAAATCAGTTGTTTGTTTTAATGATTTTTAAGTGGATTGAGTCCTGCTACAGCGAGAGCGGTGGTCCCCAAAGCACCTCCAGTGCCCAGGAGCAGAGAATGGGCCAGCAGGGCTGTGGCAGGTCCAAGGTG
>NW_009707930.1:0-214 GCF_000703405.1 Apaloderma vittatum | reverse complement strand
GTGGGTGCTCCTCGGTGCAGGGCAGGGTGGTGAAGCCTCCTTGGTGTCGTGAAGAGCAGCGCCTCAGAGGTCCGTGATGTGAGTAAGGTTGGACTAGGTCATCCTTCCAGCGTGGTGGTCTGTGATTCTGTGGTGGTCTGTGATTCTGTGGTGGTCTGTGATTCTGTGGTGGTCCATGATTACTACAAGAAAGATCTGGATGTGCTGGAGCGTG
>NW_009707929.1:14031-30586 GCF_000703405.1 Apaloderma vittatum | reverse complement strand
ATGGATCATTCCTTCCAAAGCACGGTACCGTTGCTCTCTCCATTTCCTATCAGAGATGAAACAGCGCCTGAAGAGTATTCTCTAAAGAGATTTCTCTGAAGCCAAAACGCTTCCTCAGAAGGTTGCTGTGCTCAGCTTCTGTCCTGGCATTTCTGAACTTTGTGGAATCTCTCAGGAATCTCAGAAAATGAACCTTGCGGCAAAGAACCTACGGGAATCCATCCCCAGTTCTTTCTATACATCTTACTATCTCTCTAGAAGTTCAAGAACATTTTGTTTGTCGAGCCGCAAAGCAAAACCGAACGAACTGCAGCCCCACAGACGCCCTCACACGCTGCCTCGGAGCAGCCCTGCATTCGCTGAGCAGCTGTGATCCAAAGCTGGGGGGAAAAAATTACAACCAAAACTACTTTCTGCTTCCCTCAGTGTTATCTCTGACCCCATGAAGTCACCGAGCTGAGGTAATTTCTGAAGCCTGTGTTTCAAGGGGAGGAGGAAGCGCCTGAGGAAGAGGAGCTGCACGGCAACGCAGGCACTCCTTGCTTCTGTCGTCTCTTCTACAAAGCACAGGTCAGGTCGGGTTTAAATTCTAGTAAAATGAATGGAGCTGAGCATCAGATTAGTTATTTACTATTGTCCTCTCCATCCGTCAGGCTCGATTAGACTAACAGGCTGCCCGGGGAAGCGGCTGAGTCACCAGCACACGTCCCAAAGCCGTGCAGATGAGGTGCTCAGGGACACGTGGGGAGGTGCACTGGGCAGCTCTAGGGGGACAGCTGGACTCGATGATCGTCAAGGTCTTTCTCCAACCTAAATGATTCTATAATTCTAAATATCAGAAAGAAAAACTTGCCTCACAGATGAACCCTGAGAAGTGAAGGTAACCCCAGCAATCACAAAATGTCAAAATCAACGCAAAATCAGACTGATGGAAAACCTGTCTGTAGGAGCAAAGGCAGGTTTGGGTTTTATAGATCAACTTTAGTTACTAGTTTTTCAAGCGCCTTATCCAAACTTCACCGTGCCCCTTCCTCTTTCACCCACCTCTGGCCGCACCTGGGCGCTGTGACCTGAACAAGAGGACCAAGAGGAGCAGCTGAAGTGAATCAGGCTCCCCCTGAAGGTTTTATCTTTTTTTAATCCACGTATCAGAATACACCACGCTTAACCTCTCCTGAGCACGCTGCTGCCACGCGGGGAAGGCTCCTCCCAGGCCCCGAGATCAGCTGCACATTGAGGGCTCTCCCTCCGGCGGGGCAGGGGACAATCTGCTGTGGCTCTGAATGGGCACAGCTGGGTCGGGGTCCCTTCAGGTGTTCCCAGAAACCCTCAGCGTGTCGGTCCATCGGCCAAGCCCCTCACCAGTTAACTCCAGCAGCTACCCAGGCAGACGGTTTTCCAGTGGAGCAGATACCAAAGCAGCCAGAGCAGCATTCTGCTCACGTGACGTTTTAAACCACCAGCTCAGACAGAGCACCGGCTGCGCTAGGGCAGAGGTCTGAACGGATTTTGAAATGCCAGCTCTTGAGAAATTAAGGGGAAGGTATTAATGAAGATCTAACACTCTGCGAACTTTTCCAGCATCGTTACAAAGTGCTCCTGCCCCACTACATCTATTTGTCGTCTCTGACAGCTTCCTGGCACACGCTGTGAGATTTAAATAATCTGTGGCACTACAGGGGAGCAGCCACGGCATCTTCTCCCGGGCAGAGCACATCTCCTGCAGCCCCAAACACACAATTGCCTGGGGTATTTGGACACCACTGCGACATTCCTGGCTCCACGAGCTTCAGTAAGAGCTGAAAGCCACGACCTCTCCCAAGACATGAGGAATGAATACACAAACCTAAGTGTTGTACCAGCACAAGATTTCCCAAGGCAGCTTGTTGTCACAGGGGACACAGGTGCTAAAGAAAAAACTGAACAGCTACTAAGGTCCTCTGAGTTTCCCGGCTGCCAGCAGCACTGCAGAGCTGTTCCACCTCCTCTGGCCTCACGGCAAACCGGCGGAAGAGGCACCGGGTCTGTCCGTCTGCGCGTTGCAGAATCCCCTCCGTCACCGCCTACGTCAGCAGCCCCGTTACGGCTGCACAACAGTTTTATGGGAGGAAGAAAAAAAAAACAAAAAAAGGAGAGGGAAAACGAGCATCTAGAGACTGAGAACAAAAGCCCAAGGAAATGTTTGGACACACTCTGGGAATTCCATTAACCCAGACGTGGCACCTCCTGTTCGCCCCCTGCCCTCCCGCAGCACCTGCACCAAACCCTCCTCCAGCCCGAGGCGTCTCAGCGGGACCCCGCGCCCCAGGGGAACAGGAGGAAGATGCTCAACCTCACCCCAGAGGAAGTCAGTGTAAATCAAAAATAAAAAAATCTATCTGCTTCAAGCACAGGTCAGCCTGGAACACGTCCCATCCACCAGCAAGGCCCGTGTCACCCCTTCTGGCCCCTCACAGGGATGATCTCAAGGTCCCTTCCAGCTCTGCCTTCAGGCTCTTACAACTGAGACTTCATGTGCATCCACGAGCATTTTAAATCTAATTTTAAAATGTCAGAACAGTCAAATTTTAGTACTTGTCGTATTTCAGTTCAAGAGGGCTATAATACTGAGCTGTATTAGGCCCTCAGCTTACATGTGAGATTGAGTTTCTTAGGACTGATTTCTAAACACTGCTGAACTTCTTTCGCCCCCAGTATTTCCTTTAATTTAATCCTTTACTTGAAAGAGAAGTTTCACTCCCCACTCTTTCTTTCCAAAAAAGACACCATTTGGCAACATGTTGCAAAAATCACTAAGTTTCAGCTTTCCCCACCACCCTCCATGACAATAAAGTATTTTTTTTCACCATCTCTCAGATGAATTGGAGAGACCTCAAGCTCGTACTCACCAGCCGTGCGCACACCACACTGCCCCAGCAAGCAAACCGGCAAATACCCAGTGAGCTCTTAATAAAGCGTCTGGCACAACTCACAACTTCATCGAGCAGTAATTTCCCCCTCTCCCATGTGTAACACACTCTGCCCAGTATTCTTGCTGCCTTATTTATTACCCCCTTGGTTATTAAGTAAGAAGGAGGTCGCTCCTGTTTGTTCTTAAACACCAAATTCAGCTTCAAAATGAATTAGTATTCAGACCAGTGGTTTATTGGCTTGAATATTAATCAAGTCTCTGATACAGATGCACCAGAACAAAGTGATGCCCTCTTGCACTTTCTCCCCTTCCTTACTACCCTGCTCTTTCAAATCACCAATGTTCAATTGTAAAAATAATACATGTGCAGTATGAGAAAAGAAGCTCAGTAAGAGCCTCCAATAACACAGGAGCAGATCTGCAGCAAGTCCTGTGTCAGCTGAACGTGCATTTCAGCTACAAGCAGCATCTCCCCATTTCCTAAGACTCCAGTCTGACACAGCTGCCCTTACCCGGCACCAAACAGCTCAACCAAAGGGAAAGCAAAGCACACGCAGGTCACACTCGAATCACTCGACGGGTGTTGCCTGTGATCTGCAGAGCTGTACAAACTGCGGCTAAGCAGGAGTAACAGAAGTATTTCACTTCTTTAAAGATACCCGTTACACTGTACTCGGGAGGCTCTTCAGCACTCGTGCTCCGGAAGCAGAGCGAGCTGAACGCTTCACTGCCCTCGTGCCGCACCTCTAGGCAGTCTGAGCAGCAGCTGTTCAGAGGTAATGGACATTTTCAGCACCAGCTTCATGGTAAGAACTAAATAATCGCTCAGTGATGTCAGGTCCGGCGGGGAGCCTCGCTGCCCGCCCACACACACCCACGCTGGAGCGGGAGGAAGGAGCTGATTTTCAGCATTTTGCAAACGAGCTCTGGTGCATCTGAGCGAAGACCCTCCTGCCGCGCCGGGAGGTGAGGGACAGTTTGCTGTCCCAGAACTTGAAGAACACAAAGAAAGCAAACAGCTGTTAGCAGGGAACCAGAACACTTCTAACAGAACGCTTCAATAACTGACGCTGGCGAGCGCTGCCTCGCAAAGACACACCTTATTGAAGACCCAGATCTCCCCGTTCACTGTGGGTCTGGGGACGCCGTGTCCATTTTGCTCTTCCTTGGCGTTCCGACGCAGCGACGTACAGAGCTTCTTAACTTCATCCACCGTAGGGTCAAGGCTTTGCTTGTACCTGGCCTAGTAACATAAAACGCAAGATAATCATTTTCAGTGTGAAGCCAAATCTATTTCAGATGCAGGCACGCAGTTAAGACAAAAGCCCGTGTATCGATCGGTTACGTTGGAGAAAGAAAACACAAAACACGGACTGTAAAGCAGAATAAACAAAACGTGTCTGCTACTGGTGTGTGGGACTGCACACACGTACAATAACAAGGCAGCCTGGAGTGAGTTTATCACGTCTCTGAACTTCGATCCTTTTCTCAGGGGTTTATTAACATTCAAAACGCCTTAGGAAGGTCAAGGTGTTTTCAACATCAGATGGCCTCAAAAATAACCCGGCATAGTTCTCTTAATCTTCAAACTCGTACCCTGTCACTTCTCCAACTGAACAAAATTCCCTTTTTATGACAGGAACCTATCAATCAGATATTCTGTAAACCTCAAAATCTCATTCCGAAATGTTCCTTCTCGCTCATCTGGAAAAAGGACACCGCTCTTGCTTCAGGCCTCAAAAGGAACAAAAATACCAGCTGAAGGTAGGGGAGTGCCCTTGCTTTCGGGAAAAAATTAATATTCAATATCATCCCACCTTCAGCTGTGGACACTGCATTATCCTTGCTACAAGCACGTAAATCAGAGCACATTTCTATGTTTGAGGAAAAAAAAGTCCAGACTTTTAAAAAACCACAATAGGAAAACTTTTTTACTGGGCTCAGTTCCAGGTGCCTGCATTGTAGCCAGCTTCTCGTGCTCCAAAGTGCATTTTTCTGAAGCAAGGCCAAACAACTCGAAGTCTTTCAACCGCCCTTTAAAGACAAAAGACAAAGTGTTTCTTTCTCTCTCCTCCAGAGCTGCAGAGAGAGATTGAGAATCCAGAACCACAACGGCTGAAAAACAATTAAAGCTGATGTATTGAAATAAAGAACCAAATTTAAGAGTAGGACAACCATACACATACCTGTAGAAAATCTGCTATTGAAAGCCTGTTTATAAACCAAATCAAGGTCTCAGAAGTTTGGGGTTTTTAGGTTTTCTTCTACGGCAAGCAAAGATAAGAAAGTCTTAAAATATCATAGTAAAGGAGGATGAAGCACTTTAATATAAAAATGGCTTGCCGATCTAGGAAGCTTGAAAAACAGCTATCACGCTGCTCAATTAATATTCAGCTTCTCAAGGCAACAGGCAAGACGGATACAATGAACGGTATCGTTTACATGATTAGAACAATAAAGAAAAGCAAGCAAAAGGAGAGAAATATTCAGAAAGAACCAGCGATCTGACGCACTCATCCTTTTTGGGAAGTTCCGCACTGAGTAAGGAGAGGAGGCTGTTATTAATCTGAGCCCGGAGCCCCCCACGCCGCTTTCTCTCTCCTTCCAGCGTTGTTCTGAAGGTGCTGATTTGCAAAACCGCACACCTTAGATCACGTCCTGCCTGCTGGCAGCTTTACAAGAGCCCATAACCAGGGCGGCTGGTAATTTTTCAGCTCCTCTTCCTAACGGAGAGCGCGTTCATTCGAGTGCTCCTCACGTCCCTGCAGCACAAATACCAAACGCAACTAATAGAGGTGAACTCATGCTTTAAACCTAAAGCCTGTAGATCTATGGATCCGAACCGTCAATTTATTGTTTTGTAAACCTGAGAAACACAAGGCTGAGACGAATGAACAGGAGAAGAGGGAGCCCGTGGAGAAGCAGCCAGACTTAGTCCTACCTCACCGAGTTTCTCACACATCAGCCACGCGCACCGGATGAGGAAAGGGTACCTGAGCATCAAACTACACCAGGTGGTGGGGTTTTTCTTGCTTTTTTTTCTTCTAAAAGACATCTTCAAAGCTTGGTATGCAAAAAATACCAGAAAAAGTACAGTAACTCTATGTTCAGGGCTTGTTCCTCTCGGTGGAGGACGGGGCATTAGTCCTGGGGGAGAGGAGGAGCTTCCTGGTTTACGTGATGCTCGGAGGGACAGAGTGTTATCTTTGAGAACCGTTAAAAACAAACAAGGTCCCCTTCCAGAACAGAACTACAGAAACTCAAGATCTTTGAGAGGAACACAGAGAAACAGGTTGAAATCCTTGCAAAGCCAGGGGCTGCCCCTCGTGCCCAGCCCCAACGACCAGCTCTGCAGCGTCCCAGCGCATCTGGCACAGCCGGCACCCAGGCGAGCGGCACTCTGCGAGGATTCACCGATTCAACAGCTTTGCCTTTCCTTTCACAGGACAAAGAAGCAATTTTTTAAGCAGTTTTAGTTCTCATATGAACGTTTTGCATTTTAGCCTCGCCACCCTTTGGATGAGCAGTTGTCTTTTGTCACCCTCCTGTTTCTCCTTCCATCACGCGCCGCGCTGCGCCTCCTCCCCTCCCACCTCGGACAGACGCCCTCCAGCAGGAGTTAGTGCACAAGGTGACAGAGAGCCCAACCCAAACCCTCGAAGGGTCTGTCGGGCTTCGACTCAGCAACTTCGGTTGAAATCACACAGACACACAACAAGTCTTTGTGTTTTGCTCTCCCTTTGCTTTTGAAGAGCCGCTGACCAGCTCCAGGCCGCTGCTGCAGCTGAAGACCCACGGCCCTTCCCTGCCTTCTGTCCCGCGCTGGTGGCAGAGCTCTCTGGTGTTTGGCGAGGAGCCTTTGCTTCCTGACGCAAGGGTCAGACAAGACAATCCAGACCTCGACCCCCCTGCAGATGCTGCGCAGCTGTGTCTGTTGCTCCCGGCCCAAGGCGCCATCGCAGCCCTGGAGCTGTCAAAAAGCCAGCCCGGAGCACCGTGACGGACAAGCTCGGAACTGCTGACGGTGATGTCAGCTGGCTTCCTGGTGTGAATTTGATTTTCTGATCACGTCAGTGTCTCACTGAAGAGCTCCTGTCAAAAGCAATAACTTCGTGGTGGCCTGATCCAGACTGTCCTCATTACTCTACTCAAAGGCAAAATTAAAAGTTTTGCTTGTTTACGTAATATTGCCACTTCTGCAAAACACTCACTGGCTTATCCAACCTTTTTCTTGGATGCTTGTTAAAAATTAACATCATAACTGTATTTTTTAAGATATTTCAATTTCATTATGCATTTTGCCCTAAAGCAGTAACGCTGATCCCCTATTGACAGACTGTCTCAGAGTTACTTTCCAAATTTGTTCCAAATTTCTTATGACAACAAAACCAAAGCAGTCATCTTTAAGAGAAAACATGGGGATTCTGTAAGGATGTTGATCTATCAAAAGCACATAATTTGCTCATTCAAGTCAGGAGCAACGTTCTGGCTATATCCCATTCGAAAACTCTCCTCAGGACCTACACCAGGGTCACGTCACGTTCCTCGGGAGCGAGCGAGGCCCAAAGGAGCTGACACCACCACGGGAATTAGCGGGTCCGGGAACACGTTGGAGCACACTCTCAGTGGACAAATAAAGCAGATTCAAGCTGAAAAGCCGCCAGCTCCAAATCCAAACCTGGGGCTCAAACACAGACCCCAGAAAGCAGCGGCGGTAAAGCACAAGCATTGTCCCGTTCAGTGCAGGAGGGATTTAGTTCTCACAAAGGAGAAATCAAACTCCCACGTACTCACTGATCAGCAGGTGACAGCAGTAACCTCTCCAAGACAAGCCTGTCTGGAGGGGAGAAACCAATTCACTGTGTTCATAAACTTCTGTCACACTGGGAATGTCAGCACGTAGTGGCCGCATAAAGCAATTCCCACAGTTCTGTGGATTTTGTGACCACGTTAACGGCTCTGATTTGGAAGCCACCTAATTACAGGTTGGGTTTTTTCTACTTTGAATGGGGCCAAAAACGTAAACCAAATAATGAGGAAAAGTCAAAGTTACAGCCCCTCTCCCGGGATATCAGCAAGCTGTGCTCAGCGGAGCAGGGGCTGCACAAGCTCCGCGATTTCCTGACAAAGGGCTTTTGGTGTCATTTGAGAAACCGACCCATCATCCGCCCTCCCAGCCCCTGCGTGCTCAGCCCTGCCAGATGCTGAGTTCAGGGAACTCACCTCAGGTTTAGGTCCTATAAAAAGAAGAAATGCAGAGTGTTAAGGTGACAATTTGAGCATGAGTGATTTAAGTTGCTGATGTTGCTTAACCATTAACGGGCAGTGGGGAGAAAAAGTGTTTTGGAAGCCCGGCCAGGTTTCCACGGTCGCTGGCCCTGCTCAGCGCAGCAGCGTGACAGAGGCATGCCGGAGCCCTACAGCATTGCCATCAGGGAGCCCAATTGTTTTGCTCTCAAAAAAATACAAGGATAAACCTATTTGCCCATCAAAGTTATAAAATGGAAGCCTTGATCTTTCGTTTTCTTGCAGCCTAAGTCTTGGTTCCAGAAAGACTCCACCTTGCACCCAAGAAAAATCAAGGTACTGACAAACATGGAGGAGCGGGTACTTCTGGGATTACTGGTCAGGAAAAGGAATTTCCACCCCACCCCAGGGTGTGTGTGACCCAGCACCAAAACAGCCTCAGCCGGCACCGCCAACAGGAACCAGACGAAAAGCACCTGCTGGCGTTCAGACCCTGCGCTGTTTACCTGTCAGAACATCGGCCTCTTCGCATTCAGCACAACAAAAGCCTGAGCTCACTCAGTCCTACAGACACACTTTATTCCGGAGAAACCCTACCAAATCTGATGCGCCCAACTTCCAGAAAAATAAATTCACGCTCCTTAGAATGATTTAGAAGCTTTCACGCTTCATTCTTCACAGCAACTCTGCTGCTCAAGGTGAACCTCTACGGAAATAGGGCATCGCAGGATGTCGCGCAGCTGCTGCGCCGGGACTTGGATCAGATCTGAATCCTGGTTTCCAAGTGCAGAAAATACACTAAACCTGAGCCTTTGCCATGCACACAGACCGTTTGCTTAACGTGATTTAATTAAAAGGAATCAAAGCAATCTAATTATTCCAAGAGCGTCTTGTTTGGAACAATGCCCAAGTTTGAAAAAACAGAAATCTAAGAAGCCTTACAAAGAAGTAAGTCACTAAAAAAACAGAGAAATTAAACGAGCAGTTTCAAGGGCCAAAGCCGTGTGTACCAGGACCCCCAGCCCCGCACACCAACCAGCTCCCTCCCGCTCGGGGGATCAAGGTTGCTGCCCCAGGAGCCAGCTCAGCCGGCGCGGCCTGTGAGGATGGAGGGAGAAGAAAGCCAGGGAGGAGGAAAAAAAAAAAAAGGAGAGAGAAGACCTAATAGCAGGTTCTGAAAAGACAGAAAAATTGTTGCAGAACTTGCGTAGCAGTTTCATCAAACTGACCGCTAAAGGTTAAAACTTTGAGCACATTCACTCAAAGGCACGGCCCTGGCCCTGTGTGAAGCCACTATGACATCTGTCTTCTCAAGTGAAACATAATTCGTTCAAAGACTGGTGTCATGGTTATTTTCCTTCAGCTACTTTATTTAGTTATATGAAAACGTTTAATCCTATGACCATTCCCCTAGCTCTACCAGCTATCTTCACAAAACATTTAGGACAAATTTAAATCCTGAATTCTCAACCCTTTTTAAAAACAGCAGGTGATCGTGTTAAAGTTGCTGGGATGTACGACGGTTGCAAGATGCAACCACACTGCGCGGTTTTAAAAGCCCGGCTTCCTCAGGAAACGAGTCCAAAAATTATGTTCAATCTTGGAACTGGTGTAGCGACACGTTCTGCAGCACCCCACTACCAGCGTTTGTTTAAAATAGCCCTGACTACCTCAACCAAAAGCACATCGCGCAATAAACCTGGACCCTTTCCTCCAGAGCACATGTGGCACGGTGTCCAAAAGCAGCGCACTCCAACCTGCGCGACCCTTTTCCACATCCACCCCACTCAGAGCAAACAGCAGCACGACCTCCGTAGGACAGAAACCCTTCGCGGGCAGCACACGACCTTGTAGTCACTCCCAGTTCCTGGCGAGCCTGGAAAGGAGAGCGGCGCGACAAGTTTGTCCTCAAATACCTGGCAACCTCTGCCTAGCACAGAAGCTGGCAGGCAGCCCGTGGCCTCACCAGGCTTTTCGGGACTTCACGCCATTTGCCCTCGTGCAGCTTTGCCGTTCATCTCCTCACACGCCGGAGCAGGGTTTTGCTGCGGCCGCTCATCAGCCCGCAGAACGCGGGGAGCAGAGAAGTAAACGGCTGCCAGAGCGTGCTGTGGGATAACTTCAGAGACCAATTCAGCGATGGAAGAAGTGATTTTGGTTTATACCTGCCATCAATAGATTATAAAACCAATTGCCTGCGAACCCAGGCTGATATGACCACAATAACTCCTGGGTTAGACATATGCATGCAAATACAAATTAGTCTGAAGCCTATCCACAGACTCCAGGCTTCTATTTTTTTTACATGTTTTTTCAAAAAGCACATTCTAGGTACTTTAATTTTGGGTTGTGGGCACATGAAATTACCCTGATGTAAATTCATGAGGATGAATCAAAGATAATAAAAACCTGCGCATTTAAGTACGAGGGAGGATGCTGGACATCCCAGATTGATGTTAGAAGCAACAGCTTAACCTGGCTAATGCAGGCTGTGAAAAAACTTTTCTGATAAAATTAATACTTATTGCTAACTTGAAAAATATTAATTACCATGAAGACTTACTCTAAGTTACAGATACTTAAGTTTAAATGCTCAACTAAGCCACAAGGAAGACTCGTGCAAGTCTTCTGTCGATACTTGGTTGCATTTTAAAAATCCATCTCAATCTCCTACATGCTAATATATTCATAAGCAGCCCAAGACTTAAACAGCTTAATTTGCTAGATGTCTGGGACAAAATGCATCACTAGAGCTAAGCTGTAAGGGTGGAACATTTATTCGCTTGACTGTAGTCAGCAGAGTAGTGACTTCACATTTCCTCTGCAGAGTCTTTGACCTTGCTTTTCAGTCCAATGTGAAACGAATTCTAAAGTACCTAATCCTCATTGTGTGGAGTCAGGACTCAATAATAATTCCCCCAAAAAATACTTGTGAGCAGTCTGTTTACGAGAACTGATGCCGACAGGGAAGACAAAAATCCAGAGTAGTAACCCTGAATATCTGCTGCCCCAGGCTCGGGAGGCAGGTGTGTGTCCCAGCACCCACGAGTCTGCTCCGAGATTTACAGAGGCGCCACCCCCCAGCCTGCTCTGTGTGCTGAGAACCCACCCGACACGTTCATAGAAAAGAGATGTTCTGAGGTGGCTGTGTAAATGATCGTCTATTTTTAAACAAAGGGAATTGTAGAAGAACTTAAACCTGCTTCTTACACGCCAGCTCTCTATCCTGTCTGATGACGGTTTGATGGGCCACATCGCAAAACGCTCTAACAGGATTGGAAGTACACACCGGGACACATATTTAAAACCTACTTAGTTAAATAACGTAACTCCTAAGCAACAGTATCACTTTAGTACTATTCCTTCCTTATAATCTCTATTTTAGGAGCTCAGAAGTTTCAGGGCTCTGCATCTCGTTTCTTACCCACAAACGTCCGCGTCCCTCGGAGCCCGGCTGAGGCTGCGGGAGCACACGCTGGGGCGCGAGCGCATCCTCAAACCACTTGTCCTGATATTCTCGTCTAAGTGCATCGTCCTCAGCGGGAGGTGCTACCACCCTGTCCTCATGCTAAGATAAGAAGCTGATCTTTTCAATGCTAATTACTTAGCAATTTCAAGTTTTCCTCTGACTGAACAGTAATTGTTTAACAAAGTGATATTCAGATCAACCAATTTAATGAGTCAGGAGAAGGAAAACCAATCATCCAGAGGTTTATGCTTCGTTAAGATCCATACAAAAGGAGTTAAACCCAAAGTATTTCGGGCTTTTCTCATCCCGCCTTGGAGGTGAGCAGGAATATAAACAAAAATGTAAATAGTTTTCTTTGTCAATGCTCAAAGTTTTGCACAAAACTCTGACATCTCTTCAGAAAGAAGCTTCAATTGTCCAACCGAGTATCATTTGCATGTCCAAGTCTGCAGTGACTCATTCCTGGTCCGGGGATACCTCCTGGTGTTCAGTTGATCAAGAGCGCCAGGGGCAAGGCAAGTGGATCTGCAGAAAGCTCCTCCTGGTCCCCAAGGGCCAGCACTTCACTACTCTCCAGGGAACACAAAGACAAGGTATTTTTAAATAGGTCACACGGAGGCTGGGTGGTAATTACAGAAAAACGTTAATCAGATTTGATCGGGCAGAGCTGCTTATCTCTTTCCAGAAGCCTTTCTAATAACAGGTCTTTCTTCACATCCGAGGACAAACTGACATTAAGAGCACAATGGTCATAGGAGAATAGCCCAGAGTACCCAGATCTGGCTTGTCTGCCAACTCTGGCCTGGTTCTGATGACAAAGTGCAAAACAAAATAGAGGGAAAGTATAAATTGTGAATGAATCTTATTGTCAGAAGACTACGGAAAGGAAAGCAAAGCAAGAGGAATGATGATCACTGAACGACTGCGTTCAAACAGAGGATTTGCAAATGAACAGCAGTTTGGATGCTGGGTGACAGAGCACAGCAGAGCTTTTCAAGGGGGCAAGGGGAACCCATTGCTTCTGCGAATGACACACGTGTACGGGAGGGAAGGCAGTCGGTAAAACAAGAATCTGGGTCTCGGTGGTCTCACGCCCTTGGCAGCTCCCTTGTCACGCAGGTCGGGCGGGCACCTGGGAGATTTTACCAGGTCGCTCCTCCTGTTTCCAAGGGGAGCTGCCGAAGACGTGCGGGACTCGCGGGGGTGTTCATAGAATCACAGAATCATAGAATGGCCTGGGCTGGAAGGGACCTTAGAGATCATCTAGTCCAACCTCCCTGTCATGGGCAGAGACGCCACCTCTCAACTAGACCTGGCAACACATGGAGACCGAGCGGGAATCGAACCCGCGATATCGGTGTTGTCTTTGTTGTCAGCACCGCGCTAAAACTACTGAGCTAACCAGCCCATGGCGATGCAGGGGGCAGAGCACAACTGAGGCAGCACCGCCCAGCAGCTGCTCAAGCACTTCAGCAGGTTTGAAGACACGCTTTTCAAGACGCGCTAACCTGAACAGTCACGCTGCTGCATCGCTTCTCTAATAAAATGGGAAGAAAGTTTGTTGGCTCACAAGTTAAATGTCCTTTTCACCGTTGTTCAGAGTTATCTTTCTAGGCTTGGGCAGTAGCTTCCCTTTTGCCCCATCTCCTCCAGTCAAGGTCACTCCTGCCTGCAGCGTTCCAGGCTTTCGGCAAGATGGCGAGGCCCAGAGGATTTTCCCACTGAACTGATTTTGCAAGTTTGTTGACTTAGTTCCAGAAAGCCGGATCACTGCCGCTCTGCAACGCATGAACAGTTCAGTTCACAAAACTGCTTAATGCCACTTCCTTGTCTTTACAGCTTCTGCACTCGCTGCTT
This sequence comes from Apaloderma vittatum, assembly GCF_000703405.1. Classification (NCBI taxonomy): domain Eukaryota; kingdom Metazoa; phylum Chordata; class Aves; order Trogoniformes; family Trogonidae; genus Apaloderma; species Apaloderma vittatum. The sequence goes on along the minus strand of NW_009707929.1, from coordinate 17,102 downwards.
CACCTCACTTCATTCCTGTAAATGATGCTTCCTTTTTGTGCCTCATTTTTCCATGAGAATCTCAGAGAAATCACTAGCAAGTACACTACTGCTGCAATTTTGCAGTTTCCACTTTTAGCGATGTTAAAGGTTTATCAGGTTGGAGCTTTTTTTTTTCTCACTGTCAAATTAAAACACGCATTCTACCCAGACTGAGCCCAAGAACTGCAGCAGGGAGCTTTCCACTCGCACAGCTCACTCCCAAATCCTCTGGCCATCATTGCTACGGGAGATTTATTTTTATGTACAGGTGGCGCAGCTGCTCCCACGCGAAGGCAGTGACAGCAGCAGCGCCTGCAGATGCACCGTGACAATTGAGGCTACAAAACCCCAGGGAACCCAGGCAGCGGTTTCGGATGCCAGAATCCCAAGAGTCGTTCATCGTGCCTTCCGCTCGATACTCAGGGCCCCGACTGCAGAAGAAAATAGGTGGCCCAGTTCAGGTATTTGAGCACTGACGAGAGCAGCTTCGATGCTCTGCGCTGCCGATGGGGGTTTCTAGCTGTGCCGGGGCTGAGTGGGCGCTGGGTTGCAGATTGCTCCGAGAGCCACCCAGAGGAAAACTGCACGTCAGACCCTGCCCTGTTTGCCCTCATTTTCTCAGTCAGACACCAAAAAGAGTCGCTTTCACCATACTCACAGTTTCCACTCTTTTGACTAATCTACCAGTTCTTCTAGAGGCGTATTTTGCACAAACGGCACGCGGCTAACAGTCAGACTCAGAACGGTACCAGGACAATTTTCCAGGTAGAATAAGAATGGGAATAACTGGTTTTGACTCCTCTTCTATGATAGACCTTTTCATTTCTGAAAAAAAATTGCTAGTTTATGCTAAAGACAGTTGATCTTTAACAAGACAGCAAAGAATTGATACAGCAAAATTTTGCTGAGCCTGAAATAGCCGCCAAATTCAAGAGCCTGTTGGGAAATAAAAAAAAACCCCAAACACAGTCCTCTTAGGAAAACCTGGTTTTGTTAAATAAGGTCACACTGTCTTTTTTTTCTTCATTTTTTTTCTACGTTTTCCTACATCTGCAAAGTAGGGAGACCAAGTACAAGTGTTTTCCATTTTCAACTTTCCCCTTTGGAATTCTACAGTATTTCTTTTGGAGGAGCAATTAGTATTTGCTGTTGTTTTAAAAGAAAAACCCTACAGAAATAAAGGAAAAGTATGACTCACAGAGAGACCAATAATTAGGTCATGTGTTCAATTAGTTTTCATGCTTAACTAGTTACTCTTTAGGAAATGCTCAACCTTTGATGTGCAGCCGGCAACTCACCAATTAATTAGGCAGAAGGAAGCAATGCAAGGAATGAAACCTCAGAAAGTGTATCAAAGCCCAGAGATATCTAATGAGGGGAACAACAGCACCAACAACAGAAAACACGCACAAAAAGGTAGAGGCTTTAAATTATCTGTTTCAAGTATCTTGGCTGTGCTTCCTTTGAAATTAAGAGAAAACTGCTGGGAAGCAGACTAGAAGAGAGAAAGAAGCAGCCTCGTTTGATCAGGAAAGCATCACTGTTTCCTTGAAGGTTTGCCACAAAAAATATAATCTGTCTGTATTGTACGAGATGTCTCCTCAGAGACCATCACTCACCGGTGGATGCGAGCTGCAAGAGGCATCACACCACACAGGATATCGCGTTACAAAGAATACTGAAGCCCTTTTTAGAGAACCCCGCACAGTTAAGCACCACGGGACACACACACACTCTGCTGAGAGTCTCAACCTGACACAAGCACCTTCAGAGAAAAGACACTAGAGTTTAGCCAACTAACTAACCAACCAACTCACGTACGTGTGTACGTACGTCAGTAGTAGTGCCACACGTAAAAGGAATGTTTGGGGTTGTGCCGAGTTTCTCAGTTCCCCTAGATTGCTGCAGTCCCTCCTTAATCATGTCACCTCTCTGAACTGAGTGAAAAAATGGGCACAGTTACATCAATTAAATGGGTTGGAAAGACCCAGAACACGCCTAGATCTGCCACTCTAAAGAGTTTAGAGATGTTACCACCTGTCTCGTCATAAGTGACACTAATGTAAGTGATGTGGCATCAAAAAGAGAACTGCGTAAGGAACAGAAGCAAAACTGCCCGGTGACAGTCACTGACACACCGTCCCCATGCTGAGGAATTCTCTGGATGCAGCCTTTCACGGACACCAGCGTTTGCTTTCAAGCCACCCTTCCCAAAGGCTTCTAGAAGTTTCTTTCACCTTGCCTTCCAGATTTCTCCAGTCCTTCCACCCCCCTTCACAGCTCACAGTTCTCCTTCGCTCCAGGGATGTTCGTCTTCTTTGCGCCTTCCAAACCTTATTTCTTCCAGTAACCTCACACGCAAACCAAACTTACCTACAACCCACGCTCTGCCCCAAACACTTCTCTCGGTACAACCTCTTCCACCCGCTGACCTTTCAAACTCCCCTGTAAGCACTTTTTATTTCCATACTGCACCACGCTGTAACATCAACAGGCACATCTAGAGTCTGGCTTCTGGCACGCCAAGACCTTATCGCATCGACTGCTCCTGACCTCCTGCCTCCTGCCACTCTCCCACCTGTTTGCCTCAGCCCTACTTCAGACCGTGAGCGGGGTGGCTGTGGTTCCGTTCCAGCTGTACAGCACCCGGCTCACCTGAACCCTCTGCCACCAGCAGGGCTCTTGCGTGCTGCAAGGGTACAATTAAATTTTTTTAAAAATACAAATAAAATAAGAAAAGGAATCCTTACCAAACCACACCCAAGGTCTCACAGCTAGCTGTACACAGATCATCAGCTTTCAGGAAAAGGTAAGATGTCAAAAAAATTAAAACATTCCTTTCCACCGAGAAAGTCCCATTAAGAATGTGCTTTGTGAGCAACGGAGGAACGTAAGTGACTCTGAGACAGCTTTCTTAACCTCCCCTCTACTCAGGAAGAGTTATAAACTGCAGGTTTTGACCTGCCAGTGGCAAGACCAGGAAAGTTTCTGTCAGAGAATAAAGAACAGTATTGCAAAAAGCACGCAGTGTAGGAGGGCCACCGGCATTC
>NW_009707929.1:3733-14016 GCF_000703405.1 Apaloderma vittatum | reverse complement strand
TCCTTGGTAGAAACCACAACAGAAGCGGCAAAATTATTAAGCAAGATGAGAGAAAGGAAAAAAGTTCTGTGAGTTTTCTGGTCACTTTAGAGTTAAAAGAAAGAAACTGGTCAAAAGCCATAGCAACAAAAAGAAAAAACCCCACAACCCTATAATTTCATGCAAATTTAATAACCTTACGTGCCAGACTACTTCATACCAGATCCTGAATTATGTAAAGTGTGCATCATTCAACTACGGGTCTGCCTTTGGCTACACAGCCCCGTTCTCAAAGGCACATACACAGCAATGGAAACGAAGGAAACTTGATTGTCTAGGGAAAATTAGAAGCCAAGTCATGAGACATCCATTACGAGAAAGGAAGAGGCACATAAAAATAAAAATCGGGCACCTTTCTAAGAAGGAAGCCGTCAATCCCAGCTCAACCTCACCTGGCAGCACTCTGTACCACAGTGCACACAACCAGCATTTCACACAGGGTAACTGGGGCTCTTCATACAAAACTCCTTCAGCCCAATTCAGAGGATGCAGAGCCAAGAGGATGCAGAAAAAGACGCTTTCTCAAGCCAGTCCCCCAGGAAAAGGGCCAGCGTCCTGTGCAGAGCTGAACAACATCTTCATCCTCCCCACAAACCTCTCTGCTCCGGCTCTGCAGAACGGCACCGCAAAGAACCCCAGTGCCAGGCTCTGCTGATAAACGGATGTAAACTGGGACTTAAGGAACAGTAACTTCTGCTCATAAAAATCCCCACGAGCTATTGCATCTCCATAAACCATCTCGCTGCAGCAGCACTCAGAATTCGCAGGCTATTATTCCTATTTTCAAACACAGTCTGTTGACTTTTAAACTGCGGTAAGTCGCTGCCTTTGAATGGCATGCCATGCCCTGCTGCCAAGAAAACCGAGCTTGCATCCAAACACCAGGGAAAACGCTTGCTACCTACTGCCAGCACAAGCAACCCCTGCTCGCACCGGTCACTTACTACAGGGTTGCACCTAACACCGGCAGCACTCTGCCAAGGGTAGTAAATGAGGATCAGAAGCAGAAAAATGCCATTTCACTTTGATCAGTTTCTTAGGTGAGTATTTGAAATACAGAGCATGAAAAGAACCTCCAATAGAAACTGAAAGGATTTTATTCTGGGCAATCAAAGTGGCACCACGCGCTGCCCCAGCCAAGGCTCCTTTTCCAGGCGCTCTCCTGGCGCTGCTGCCAACTCTTTCATCCAGGCCCTGGAAGCAGCAAACCCCAGCTCTGCTCCGCTCCGCCAGCGATCCCCAACCCAGTCACCCCCAGACACCCCCAGACCCCAGAGGAGCAGCCCAGGGAAGGGCTCCCCCTGCCAGCGGGTCCTGGGCTCGGACTTTCACTGCCTTTTTCTCCCTTCATTCTCAGCAGCTTAAGCAACCCCTTTGATCCCCTGTAACTGAGCCTGCTTTCCAGATTACCCTCCAGTTTAACCCCTTCTGCGCCTCAAAACCCACGACCCAAGGCAATGTTGAAGAAGGGCTGCCCCTTTTTCTTTCCACTTTTTCACTAGCACCCAAATTATCTTTGCACTAAATCGCAAGAACTCTCTTGTTCAGGAAATTCTTTACAGAGACAGACAAAGCCTACAGCTTTGTCATCTCCTACTCCCTCCTCAGTAAAATTTTCATTTGAGAATTGCAAAGAAATGACTGAATATTGTTTAACTGCAGCATTTTGCAGATGAAACAACAGCTGAAGTTTTTTTCACTCCCGCAGCACACAAATTTATGTAGCTACACAACAATAAAGCAAAGTCTTAAATTTAATCAGAAGAAATACTTCCAGCAATGGCAAGCTGATAAATTATTTAAGAAAGGGGCTCAATAAGACCTGTAAGGAAAGATGCATCAGCTGTGCAGCCTGGGAGCTTCCAGACACAAAACATTTCCACGCTCACCCCCTTGTACGGCTTTTTCACCCAAGCCATCTGTATTTAACGAAACCAGGCACCGATCTAACGAGAGCCTACAAACGACAAGCAGGCAAGGGCTGCACCGGCAGCGATGTCACGGGACTCTTCACAAGCCTTTATTCCCGACATGATGCATTTCCCTGCAGCCAGCACCACTCCTGCATTTGCAGAACGACGCTGCGGACGGGCGTTCCCTGGTGTAAGGACCCACATTGACAGCGATACCGGCTATTTCTGAAGATTTTCATGATCTGACATTCTTTTCCAGACAGCCTGGTTTTCCCCAAACTGTCTTCCCCCCCATCAATCCCTCAACCATTCCAAAACACTGAGAAATAGACAAAACTAGATGTATTAGTATTTATATGAAAGGTCTAGGAAATTCAATAATGTTCCCATTGTTTTATTGCAGATGGCACATCAACTTCTCTTTATTACTGCAGAAAACTCAAGAGCCCTGTAGAGTGCAATAAACCGGGACGTGTTTAGCCTCGCAATGTTCAAAGGGCTGTGATTTACCGGTAAGAACCAGGCACCTTGCACACAAGCATCTGAGCTCCGTAATTGCCTCCTGTTTTGTGCCAACTCGACGAGGCAGCGTGAGGTCGGCCACACAGGGTACCTGCCCCTCGTTCCACAGTAATACAGGCTCTTTTACTACAGAGCAGAGAAAAAAAGTTTGTTTCCACCTTTGCATCAAGACGTTTTACTCTCCTGCTTGATTTCAGACGCTATTTGAATCTTCTGCCAAATCCATGGGCTGCTAGAGGGAGATTTTTAAAAACTGTCAACGTACCAAGAGGAAAAATGCAAAAGAAAATTCCCTTGTCCTAACTAGATACTATGTTTGCTTCAAGACAAGCTCTTCCTGAAGAAATATGTTTACAAAGCACTTCAGGAAAAAGCATGCCCGTAGATAATTACCCACTGATTTAGTCATGTAAACACTTCACCACTAAAACCACCTGTAAGTCTCCTCCAGGTAACCGCACTCACTTTTACTGAGTGAGTAACTCAGCCCCAGTCAGTCAACCCTGAGCAAGGGAGCAGGAAGTGTTACGTAAAGGCAAGAGGTAAGGAACGGGCACAAACTGCACTGACATTCCAATTGCTCTGAATATAATATTATTTCCATCAAGTTTGAATTAGAAAGTAGAGGAGGGACTTGGAATGCTTACACAAACTACTTCAGCAGCAGCCTTTAGCAACACACACACCCCCCAAAAAACCTTTTTTCAGCAAAAAACATTCTCAGCAGTGCCTAGCAAAAGAAAAGGTTGCATTTATGGCTGCAAAGATAATCTCAGAGCAATCTGTCCTTTATCTAAAGGTATTAGTCCTTTACAAAGGAATGGAAGACCTGTGGGGACGAAAGAACAGAACCCCAAGTTCTCCATCTCTCTGTAGGAACAGGGATGTTCAGGTTCCAGACCCGAAGAGAACATCAGCTTTATTGATTTTATAAATTATAAAGAAACAACCAAATGAATATTACCCATCACAGTTTAAACAGAAGGACTCAGTAAAAGCACTGAGGGCACTGCCAACACAAAGGCCTTCTCAGCCAGTCACCTGTCACAGGGGATGGGAAAATAGCAAGAACTTTTCCAACTGCAGAACATACTCTTAAACTTCATGTCAGCAGGCGTTACAGAGACACTCCACACATTATTTACACACGAAACAAGGTACTGAGCAATGCTACAAACAGACAGTAGAGTCCTGGTACTGAAAAAAAAGCGCATCGTTGTTATTATGGAAGACAACCTACAAGAAAGAGAAGAAATAATGTTTCCTTAAGAAGGAACTACCAGGTTAGTAGGCACAGCACATCATAAGGAAAAAATAAAAATAAAAAAACAAAGTCAATCTACAGGCAGATTCATTTGGTGAAGTTACTATTTCTGTTTGCGTTACACATGACATGCTTACAATGATAAATTTATAATTTCATGGTCAATAGCCCAGGTACTTTCCAGAGGAGTATTTTGACCCAAGTGCCTCAAGCACACAGACAAGGACTCAAACATACTTGGGGAATATTAACAGCGAAGATGATTCCAGCTTGGTTTTTATATCTATTTGGAAAATGCTGCAGACTTCAGATTTTTTTCTTCAGATCTTTCTGTAGTTTATTTACTGCGACACATGAAACTACAGACACTGAAATATCCAGAAGCAAAACACTTCCCCGATACGAAGGAGACGTTACAGACAAGGACTCAAACATACTTGGGGAATATTAACAGCGAAGATGATTCCAGCTTGGTTTTTATATCTATTTGGAAAATGCTGCAGACTTCAGATTTTTTTCTTCAGATCTTTCTGTAGTTTATTTACTGCGACACATGAAACTACAGACACTGAAATATCCAGAAGCAAAACACTTCCCCGATACGAAGGAGACGTTACAGAGCAGGAAATACACAGTTGCCTCCACGTTTCCAACTCCTGCTTTGCTTTACTGCCACCCAAAACCTTTCCTGTCAAATACGTACGCCCCCATCACACCCCACCAGTTACCAAAGCTCTGGAATTACATTTTACTACAAACCCCAAGGCCTTTCTCAACTAGGAACTGTGAACATCCATTTGTTGCAAAGGATAAAATCAGGCAGTTTTGAAGCAGCTGAGGCCAAGTATGTTGTTACAAGAGAAGCAACTATAAACTCAGACGGAAAAACTTCACAGCATCTCACAAATAAAATAAAGTCAGAGCAACGGAAATTTTTTTTAAAAAAAAGCACCAAAAACCAAACACACTGCAGGACTTTGTGCTTCAGCCGATCCGGCCAGAGGGGACCAGAAGAAACGCCGGCCAGAGGGGCAGCGGCTCGAGAGCCCCCGGCTCGGGGTGAGCGCTCGCTGAGGAGGAGCACAGCTCCAGCTCCAGGGGAAACCCCAGGGCAAAACTTACCCGCGGCTGCCAGTTTTCATACTGCTTCTGTAAATTTGCACCAATGGTTTCCAGGGCTTTTTGAGGACCCATGGACAGAGGATCTAGGGAACAGAACACAAATGAGTGTTTTTGAGCACAGCTGAGCCACTCAGCTTGAGGAGAACCAGAAATTATTTCTAATTTCTTGTGCATTTAAGTCTTTAGCTGATCCACACCATGTTTCTGTAAAACCCAGGCCTACAACCTGGGAGACCAAAGTTTACAGCAAAGCATCAACACCACCCCGCTCTGAAGAAAGAGACCAAAAGCTTTCTCACTTCCACAAGTGTTCTGCTTGCAGGAAAGATTGTTTAATAATGTTTTATCACAGGTTCCTTCCCTGCATTCAATTTCAAATCCACAAATATTACATCCTCCATGGAACTGACTTGGGTGCAACACCAAAGAATTATGCCCAAATTCTTCACTCATGTACAAATTAGAAAAACATTAAAGAACACTAAATTTGGAAAAATATTTCTCTTGCTAAGGTAATGAATACATTTTTGTTTTGAAAGCCAGGAGAGCCATAACACTTGTTTATTTTAAGATTGATCAAAAAAGGTCTCTGTAGTAAATTACGACAAAAAATTTAAATTGGTTAAATATGTGATGATAAACATTTTTTCTTGATGAATGCAAAATCCTGCTTAATTTACTTCCATTGCTTACTGCACCAGAGATTATATGTCATTTGTCACTTTTAAGACATTAATTTTATCACTAGATAATTACCACCATCCATACATGCTGATGCAATTTCAGCTTATACACTTTATTCAAAAAAAAAACCATGGCTGTGTCATTGTCACTACTCACAAGTTTTTTGGGTATGTTTTTTTTGGGGGGGGTCCTTCAAAAGGACCAAACTGAGCTCCAGAAAAAGAAATGAAAACTACTGCACATGCGCTGTGGCAGCAGAGGGACGTCGTTTGCGGACTCTGAAGTGCCTTCAGAGGAATCAGCATTTTTAACAACACCCTTCACACAAAAATAAAGTCAGCTGGTGCCATTGCAAGAGCTGGAAAACGGAAACCAATTATTTCCCTAAACACAGCTCCTGCCACCCCAGTCGTTACAGGAGCCTTCAGCCTCCCTCGCTGAGCGCGTACGTGAGGATAGCGCAGGGACCCGGCCCCCAGCACTGCCAGCCCGATCCCGAGCACACACCCCAGTCGTTACAGGAGCCTTCAGCCTCCCTCGCTGAGCGCGTACGTGAGGATAGCGGAAGCACTGCCAGCCCGACCCCGAGCACACACCCCAGAACAGTTTGGGTTGGCCGCGTCCTTCAGAGGCCACCTAGTCCCACCCCCGGCAGGGACAGGGACATCTCTGACTCGGGCAGCTTGCTCAGAGCCCCAGCCAGCCTGACCTTCAGTGTCCCCAGGGATGGCGCCTCCAGCATCTCTCTGGGCAACCTGTGCCCGTGTCTCCCCACCCTCATTGTGAAAAAAATTCTTCCTTACGTCACCTAAAGCTGAGTTCTGGAGAAAAACAAAACACTTCAGGCGTTCTAAGGGTGCATCTAGAAGGTACAGTGAGAACCGCAGGCGGCTTTTGTCCGAGACTGCCCGAGTTCCCAAGCCAGAGATCTGGGCTCAGCCGTCAGCAGCAACTGCACCAAAACGATCTCCACCCCTCTTTGCACACCTGGCACAGACATTATGTTTCCACAACACACACCATGAGCTTTTCCCTTGAGACTGGTGCACAGAAGAAAAAGCAGCAGATTTTTTTTTTGCCATTACCTTTTTTCAGCAATTTAAAAATGGCCAGGAATGGAAATGAGCGCTTGTGTGTATGTACACACTAAAAAATTAATTAAACAACTGCATTCAAAATTCTCTTTGTTGGTGATCGTCAGTAAACTTTATTTTAATGACTCTGCAATGTTCCTCATTCTCTTTGCTCTCTACTCGTGTATCAATGAGAAATCAGAGCTGTCCTCCCCACTAAATAGATATATTTGTTAGTGCATGCTCATGGCTTTTTAACTGCTTTACAGTTCTCAGCATTTTTAGGTTGAAAAAAAAATGAGGTGCTATGTTTCATAAAGCAGGTAAGGCACGGCTAGAAACGAAGCGTTCAGAGGGGTTTTAAAGAAATTCAGTTTGTGCGATGATTAATTTGCTTCTGCAGCCTATGGTAAGCCCCAGAGTTAGGGATTACAGTGCTCTGCATGTTACTTGCTGAAGACTGAACATTTTCAATTCCTAGATAAAAACCAAATCTCTCTTAGAAAGCCTTCTTACACGAAGCATTTCCTTCTAATATTACAACAGATTTGTCTCATCTTGATAATCAGACTTGATTCCCAAAACCGAGGGAACTTTTCATTTCGTAACAAAACCCCAGGAATTTAGTCCAACACGGCACCAAAGCTGGAAGCCCAAGTGTGGGAAGTGCTGGCAAAGCAGCCTCGGGAATCCTTCCAGGTCTTCTGAATTCCTGCTCCCAATTAAAACAGCCCCAGAGCAGCCACCTCAGCACGCAGTAAAGTCCGGGCATTCGAGAGAAACTTCCTTCTCTGCTGTACGAGGCAGGGTAATCTGAAACCTTTGCAGATCACACTCTACACGTGTAGCTGCTCAGAGATTTCCGTAGATACCTGCAAATCTACAACAATTTTAAGAAAGCCCAGTAGCTAATTAATAGCTTTCCCCCATGCTGTCTTGTTTTAGCGTAAAACGGGAGTGATGACCTATGGCAGCAGTCACTGCGGACAGAGGGAAATCAGAGGCCAGATCTCCTTGTGTTCACCCTAGCTCTAAGTCCAGGAAACACACAACTTTAAGATCACTTATGGCATAAGTCAGTACTTACAGCACTACCAGAGTTAGCTGGAGCTGGAGTTCTCAAGACTTACCGATCCAACACTCCAGACGGGCACAGGGAGTCGTTTTCACCACATCAGGAGGGTCCACCCCGACATTTAGGCACAAAACTAAGGCAACACTGACAGTCTTCATCTGCAAAGACAAGACAACAACACGCTTACTTAGTGTAGAAACAAAATCAATTTTCACTTGTGTAGAAATTTTGCCACTCCTATAACTTTTGAGAGGTTTCAACAAACCTTTGTCATCTGCTCTTTAACATGGAATATTTTAAGCAAGGCACGACTGATTAAATTTTTCATTTTTTTTTTTTAAATAGAACAGTACTTAGACTTTGTGTTACTATTTTTATTATTATTTCCAGAGCCCATTCTTCTTTCACAGAGCATGGAAATAGATTCAGTGGACTTCTGCTACTCATCTTAAATTAGCTATTGTCCAAGTGAAATGCATTATTAAAACATGAGAATATGTTATTCAGGGTCTGTGACCAATATGATAATGTAGTACGTCCTCTCTAATATTAAACCTGAAAGCATTACAAGGGAAAAACACCCAAGTGACCAACTAAACCGTAACAAAACGTTTAGTCCTTTATTTTGTTTGTTTATTTTCTTCCCGTGTTTGTTATCCTGGCAAGCTGTACCTATCTCATGAGGAATCAGCACCGACCTCTCTCCCCACTCCAGAGGCCACGGGGCCGCCGCGGACACAGAAAACCCAAACCCATCGACACCTCAGCTGTGACCCAAAAGCTGCACCAAACCAACGGCCTCTAAATTCTCAACACGTGACCCAGACAAGGAAAGCTGAATAGGTAACGCGGCCCCACGGTTTCACCAAGTGTTCAGCACCCCTTGCTTGTCCGGAGCAAGGCCACCGCACCTCCATCTCCCCAGTTTGGAACGGCAGGTAAAAAGAAAAATGTAAATAATTTAAGAAAAAAAAATAATCCAAACTTCACGCTCACCTAAAAAGGCAGAGCCACACAAATGTATAATTTAAAGAAAGCAGAAAATGGGGCAGAGAGACACTACTCACACCAAGGAGGGAGGACAGGCTCTACATCAGGACAGAAATCCCACAGCGTCCCCTCACCCCCGTGTCTGATGGGGAACCCGCAGGAAAAAATGAGCAAGAAATCTGATTAACGGCTTCATCTCAAGCCATGTTCTTGCTAACAAAACCCTGCAAGCACGTAGGAGTTACTCATCCCCGTACATCAACAAGGAGGAAGCAGAGCTTCCCAGAACACAGCTGAGAACGAGTGGGGATTCCCTCGCCGCCCTTTCACAGGAGCTCCCACGGGAGCAACACACGTGGGGCGAGAAGCTCCACGGCTGAGGCTCAGCACGAAGAACACGCTAAGAGCACTCTATCAAAATTAAGAACAACACGTAGTAAAAGTGTAGTTACAGGCAAAATGAGGATCAGCTGCAAGACACAGCTTGTCCCCCAGAGCAGCCTCGTGGCCCCGCGGCAACACCACGACCAGCCCGCGGCGCCCCACGGAGAGGGCTGTGCTCGCAACCCACCCGCTCTGCTCCTCTCCCCCGACAAGTCCTCTCCTTCCTCCTCTCTCTCTGTCCGGCTGCTCCTCTTATCTTTCCCTTTCGCCTCTCTTCACTCCTTGCTTTTCGTCACTTATTTTGTCAACACCGAACTGCTACCCTCAAAAATAAACTGTGCCAGGAATTGTTGATGCTTCTCACGCTGCTCACGCACGCCTTACCCTTCCCTCGCATTTTCTGCCTTGTTTAGGAAATTATCTCCCGCAGACACAGGGCAACCGCTGCCCTGGTTTCAGAGAGCCCAGCACAAAGATCTCACCGGTGGCTGACCACAAAACAGACTCCAACAAAACCTATCCTAGAGCAGCTGCAGCAAAAAAGCAGCATGTGGACAACTGGAACAGAGCACACCGCGACCAAGCGCACCCAGTTAAAAAACGTGACTTCAGCATCCAGGTATTGACAGTTCACCTCCTGATCCAAACCGCACACGGAGAATCTGTGACAAAAGGGCACGAGACGCCTTGCCCAGGCCGAGCACCGCCACCCCAGGAGCTATTCTCAGGAATTAGATACCTTGAGGAAACAGCCTCAAGTTGCACCGGGGGAGGTTTGGATTGGATCTTAGGAAGAATTTCTTCCAAAGAAGGGTTTGTGAAGCGCCAGCACAGGCAGTGGTGGGGTCCCCATCCTGGGAGGGATTTAAAGCCGGAGCTGTGGTGCTGGGCTTGGCAGTGCTGGGTTAACGGTTGGACTCAATCTTAAGGGTCTTTTCCAGCCTTCTATGATTTTCAAGGCAACAAAATAATACGCGGTACTTGTAAAAGAAAGAATAGCTCCAAAATCTTTCAATCCCTGCAATACAAAATTTGCATGTTATAATACCTGTTGTTATCTTCTCGGAAGAAATCGAAAGATAACTTCCTTCACAAAGCAACACCCTTCAAGATTTAGTGTCATCTTCCTGCTTTCCCTTTCCCAAACCAACAGAGTGTGTTTGAAGCAGCAAGACACACAGAGCTCCTGCCGCGACTTTTGGCTCCACCCCGCCTCC
>NW_009707929.1:1103-3702 GCF_000703405.1 Apaloderma vittatum | reverse complement strand
TGAGAAATGGCAAACACTGACCCAAATCCCAGACCAGGTAACCCTCTGCCATGTCCCACGGCTCAGGAGCGTCACCTACCAACCAGGCCTGCCAAGAACCGCAGCGCTCAGCACTGAGGGCTGGTAGGAAGGAAGAAAAAGAAGGAAAGGAAAGAAGAAACCCCACACTCCCCAAATCCCCACCACTGGAGAGCTCCTTGGACTGACTGAGCTTTACCCTGCGGGCAAGGGCAGCTCTCCCCGTGCTGCAGCCCCGTCAGCTCAGGCACAGCAGCCCCAGCAGCGATCTCCCGCCAGCACAGAGGCACTAAAACCCCTGAAGGAAACAAAGAAAAACTACAGGACAAAATGACTTACTCAAAGTGCAAAGATACAAATCATACTTCCAAGAGAAAGCGCCCTGCCAAACAGTCTTTCCTGTCTCATTTATTTATTGTTTCCCATTTGTGGCCTAATATCAACTTATTTTTCAATATTTTACTGGTAATGTCTGATCTGTGACTTACACTGAACAGGCTGATATTTATTTTCTATTCCCAAGTTTGGTGTTTTAAATAAGCATCTCTTCCTCGCAGACAGACAGTGAACGGGTGATGAAAAGCAAGAGCCTAACAGATCCCAAAGATAAATGGGGCTATTTCCCCCCGGCCGACCTCCCCACGGAGGACGTAACGTATTATCCTTCATGACTATTTGTTCTGCTAATAAAGAGCACATCTTCCGTAAGAATTACGGCTCTCTTACGCTCCCCCCGACTCCTACTCAACCTCCATCTGTGGTGTTGAATCATTACAGATCAAAAGGAAACCCGAGCCCAAGAAATCGAATAATGCTTTTTGCGTTCCTAAACTGTTTCACAACACACTACCAGAAACTTCGTAGCGTATTTAAAGCTTTATAATACAAGAAGTCCTAGGACATTCTCATTTGTCATTAAGAAACTTTCTTTTCTACATCTGGAGAATATATTCAGCAGAATATATTTAAACGGATTTTCGTTAGAATTAAAAAATGAAGCATAAGAATGCTTGGCAAGCTTCTAAAAAACCAACATCCAAAATGCTTTCTCAGCGAAGGCTCAAGATCAGCACTACAGAAGCTCTCACTGTGGGTTCTTCCCTATACGGTGCAATTCCTACGGGGTTTTTTTTTAATATTAAAAAAATGGGTACAATTCATAACTTTGTATTGCATCCAATTTAAAACCATTTAATAAACTCTGCGTCGGAACCTGCAATACTTAAACTGCAAAATCTGCTCAGTCAAAAACTTTTCCTGGAAGTAATGTTACCGAATTTAAACCAAATCCCTCAGAAATGGGAGTAAGGGAACGGAGGTAGTTCTGTGTCTATTCAGAAGATGCTTCTTAAAGTATTTGACATTAAAATTTATATATTACACTAAAGATCAGAGAACTAGTAAAATATTTTTAATTCATCTCTTACTTAATTTTGAGACAAAAAGAGATTTGCAAATGGGAGTAACGTCACCCGTAGGCATCTCAAACAAAAATTAGTGCAATTTCTGCAGTTATTTTCATCTAGAGGAAACAGTACACTACCTTCATAAGAATGGCTTTGACTGCAAACCTCAGGTTTTATCATCACAGGGAGCCCAACTTATCTACTGGAGCATACTTGAAAGTAATTCTAGCCCAGACTATAACCGAGACACCCCGTTTCATCAGCTGCTAAAGGTTTATTACAGGCTAAGCATGAACAAGGTTAGCAACAAGAAAAGAGAGTCACGTAACTCTTTTATCTTCTAGTTCAAGTAATACCAAGCACAAGTCAGTCAATCAATTTATGAGAAATAGGGAATTCTGTGGTAAGACCTGTTCACATAACATTTCAGAACGGACATTTTAAAACCCATATTTTATTTCTACACTGCAATTTTCAAGCTGAAAAATTTCTGTTTATGCATCACACACATGAACACTCAACTGTTATAAACTTGCCTGGTTTTATGCCAATAAGTTAATGCGGCTTCTGTGAGTTAATACAAATACAAGATTAAAACATAAAATACATGTTGCCACATTATTTTACAGAGCTGAGGGTGAGCTTAACATTAAACACAAATACTGGGGCAGGTTTCCAGATTGAGAAATCCTCACACCCGTCTCATCTGGAATCCTCATCAGCCAGCAGGCTCAGCCCTGCCTGCTTGCTCAGTAAATTCATTCCTTTCCTAAAGATTTCTTTTCTGGACATTTTTCTTCGTACACATTCACACAGAAGTAGTACAAGCCTCTCAACACAGCCGGGCGTTCCGCAGATAACCCTAAAACGTGAACTCTTGTGGAGATGTGCCACTAAACACCTCGGCAAGGAGCTCCCCGAGCGCTGAGGAGCGACACTCCGCGCACACAACACTGCTCTCCTTGGGGCTTCCAGCCAGAGATCACCCTGCAACACCCAGGCAGCGATGGCTTCTCTCCCCGCGAGCCTCGCGGCAGCGCTGGATGTCGCCCTCGTGCCCGGCAGGCTCTGTCACGACACGGTGGCCCCTCGCAGCCGCGTGCTGACCGCACAGTCACACAACGGAGCTGGAGCGGCTTCCCCGGGGGGGGCAGGGGCCAAGGCAGAGGCCCCGC
>NW_009707929.1:0-1072 GCF_000703405.1 Apaloderma vittatum | reverse complement strand
CCGCCAGCCTCTCATCGGAGGCTCCCAGGTGGGTGACAAGTGGCAACCCTTGGGCAGGGCGCTCGCTGCCAGCATTTCCAGGGCTCAGGCACAAACCGCCCCGCTCAGGAACACCAGTTTGCAAACGGTCTGGGGAAACGGCTGGAATTTTGGAACCGGCAGCCAAAACCTCGTCGTTCCCGGTGCACTGGATCACACAACTGCACAGGAAAACAAGGAAAGGGTTCTGGAGGGACGGGCTCCGAGACAACACATCCCACCTGCCAGGACAACGACCTGTCCCCACCCGGCGAACAGGGAGGGGCAATACAGATCCTCACCGCGCCAGCGGGGGCTGCAACACGCGGCCCTCGGAGCAGTCACTTGCACCAGCGAGCACTCATCTGGCTCCCTTCTGCGTTCACTTTGCACCACGCTGTGCGAGGGGATTGAAAACCAAGTCGTACTCTTTTTTAATGGTCCTTCCCTTTAGCAGGCCAAATATCAAAAGAAGATAGATGTGCGAGTCCTTTGCAGCTCACCTGGAACATTTGCAAGAAAAAAAAAAATCTAAAAAGGAAGAGCTTTTCAGTTTCACGGATTTTTTTTTTTTATATAAAACAGAGAAAAAATAAAGAGGGTATAATAACAGTATAAATAAATGTATCTAAAAATAGAATATAAATAAATATGAGAAATTAATTGTTATATATAAAAAATATCAGCGTGCCTCTCCACAGCGATAAAAATAGTAGATTGCAAAGTAAATACTCCAAGTTAACATTAATAATTCAACACCTCCGCAGGTAGTCTTCAGCCATCTGTAGCCCAAAAGGTCAGTTCTTGCTGTGACTGTTGTGACAGCATACGCCAGATTCCTAGATCAACTCCTTCGCAGTGTTTGTTTTCCTTTTCTAACCTCTCTATCCTGCACTAATACTGCCAATTCTCTTCAGAGGTTTATTATGTCCAACATGTTCCGTTCAGCCAGTGAACGCGGCGGCTACAGGAAGTTCAAGAGCAGTCAGTAACGCCAACACGGCTCCTCACAAACCAGACTTTTAACTGCTGGCTTCACTATTTACTTTATAAG